>NW_027182851.1:35000-85000 GCF_041146395.1 Eulemur rufifrons
AACACGTAAACCTCACCGTGCGCCTAACTTTAACATCTTATCCTAACGTTAATGCAGAACCCATTTCCTGCGAACAACCCCTATCCCATAATTCTAACCCTATCTCCTAGTCATCAGTGTGACACCTAATCACTAACCCTAATTCTAAACCGCTAACCCTAACCGTAACCCTACCTACAACCCTAACACTGACAGTAACCCTTACTTCTAACCCCAACGCTATGCCTAACAAAAGCCCTAACCCTTGACCCTAACCCTTCACCCTAACCCCTAAGCCTTACCCTAACCCTTAACCCTAATCCTAATCCTAACCATTAAACCTAACCCTAGCTCTTAAAGCTAACCCTAAACCTTACGCTCACGACTAGACCTAACCCTGACACTAACCTAACACCTAACCCTAACCAGAACCCGTAAAGCTAACCCTGAACCCTATCCCTAACCCTAGCAGTAAACTTTAACCCTAAACCTAAGCCCAACCCGTAACCCTAATCCTATCCTTTTACCCTAAAACTAACCCCTAAACCTAACCCCTATACCTCACCCTAACTCTAACCCCAATCCTAATTCTAACCATACCCCTTCATAAAACACTAACTCCTAACCGCTAACCCTAACACTAACCAAAAACCCTAATCACTAATCCCTAACCCTAACGCTTAACCTTTACCCTAACCATTAACCCTCAACCTAAATCTTAACACTGACCCTAACCTTAACCTTTAACTCTAAGCCTAACCCTTAACCCTACAGTAAGGAAGACCCTTAATGCTAATGGGATCCCTTATCCCTAACCCTAACACTACAGCTAAAAATAACCCTAACCTTTGATCCTTAAACCTAACCCCTAACACTTACTTTAACCCCAAACCCTAACCCTAATCCTAAGCATTAAACCTAACCCTATCTCTTAACCCTAACGCTAGCCCTTACCCTAACGCCTAGATCTAACCCTAAATCTAACCTACCGCCTAATCCTAACCTTAAGCCCTAATGCTAACTCTAACCCTGAACCCTAAAACTACCCGTAACCCTTAACACTAACCCTATCCGTGAACCTTAACCCTGACCCTAACCATTACACGCACCCAAGCATTTAAACCTGACCCTAACCCCAATCCTTAATGATAACCCTAACACTAAACCCTAACCATAAGCCCAACACTTAACCCGAATCCTATCTCTTAATCCTAACCCTAACGCTAACACCTAAACGTAACCCTCACCGTGACCAGTAAACCTAATCCTAACCTCTAACACAAACCATACCACATAACTCTAACCGTAAAAACTAACCCTAACCCTAATCTTAACCATAAACCTTAACTCTTAACCTTAACCCTAAGCGTTAACTCTCACGCTAACCTTTAATCCTAACCCTAATCCTAATCTTCAACCCTAACCTAACACTTAACCCTAACCCTGTACCTAACCCTAAACCCTCATCTTAACCCTAACCGTAAACCTCAACCCTAAACGAAAGTGTAACCGTTAAACCTAAGAGTAAACTTTAACCCTAACCCTAAGCCCTAACCCTAAGCCCTCACCCTAACACTAAACTTCATCCTCAACCCTAACCAAAATCCTAACCCTAAATCTAATTCTCAGACTTCTTGCTTTCTTAGAGTTTAGAAAGCCTGCAATCCTCCCATGCCATGCGTGAAAGGAGGCTCTACCACTGTGTCCTGCATGAAACCCCCGGGCCCATACCCAGAGTATGATAGAGTGGGTTCCCGGGTACAATCCCAGCCCCCTAAACTCCTCCCGCCCGCCTAATGCAGACAGGGCCCGTGCGCTAAGCATAAGCAATACCTTTAACAGATAACCCTAACCCTGAACATAACACCCAACCCTGTTCCTATTTCTCCCCTTAACACGTAAACCTCACCGTGCGCCTAACTTTAACCTCTTATCCTAACGTTAATGCATAACCCATTTCCTGAGAACAACCCCTATCCCATAATTCTAACCCTATCTCCTAGTCATCACTGTGACACCTAATCCCTAACCCTAATTCTAAACCGCTAACCCTAACCGTAACCCTACCTACAACCCTAACACTGACAGTAACCCTTACTTCTAACCCCAACGCTATGCCTAACAAAAACCCTAACCCTTGACCCTAACCCTTCACCCTAACCCCTAAGCCTTACCCTAACCCTTAACCCTAATCCTAATCCTAACCATTAAACCTAACCCTAGCTCTTAAAGCTAACCCTAAACCTTACCCTCAAGACTAGACCTAACCCTGACACTAACCTAACACCTAACCCTAACCAGAACCCCTAAAGCTAACCCTGAACCCTATCCCTAAACCTAGCAGTAAAGTTTAACCCTAAACCTAAGCCCAACCCGTAACCCTAATCCTATCCTTTTACCCTAAAACTAACCCCTAAACCTAACCCCTATACCTCACCCTAACTCTAACCCCAATCCTAATTCTAACCATACCCCTTCATAAAACACTAACTCCTAACCGCTAACCCTAACACTAACCAAAAACCCTAATCACTAATCCCTAACCCTAACGCTTAACCTTTACCCTAACCGTAAACCCTCACCCTAAATCTTAACACTGACCCTAACCTTAAGCTTTAACTCTAAGCCTAATCCTTAACCCTAGAGTAAGGAAGACCCTTAATGCTAATGGTGTCCCTTATCCCTAACATTACAGCTAAAAATAACCCTAACCTTGGATCCTTAAACCTAACCCCTAACACTTACTTTAACCCCAAACCCTAACCCTAATCCTAAGCATTAAACCTAACCGTATCTCTTAACCCTAACGCTAGCCCTTACCCTAACGCCTAGATCTAACCCTAAATCTAACCTACCGCCTAATCTTAACCTTAAGCCCTAATGCTAACTCTAACCCTGAATCCTAAACCTACCCGTAACCCTTAACACTAACCCTATCCGTGAACATTAACTCTGACCCTAACCATTACCCGCACCCAAGCATTTAACCCTGACCCTAACCCTAATCCTTAATGATAACCCTAACACTAAACCCTAACCCTAAGCCCAACCCTTAACCCTAATCCTATCCCTTAACCCTAACCCTAATGCAAACCCGTAAACGTAACCCTAACCGTCACCAGTAAACCTAACACTAACCTCTAACACAAACCATAGCACATAACGCCAACCCTAAAACTAACCCTAACCCTAAGCCTAACCCTAAACCCTAACTCTTAACCTTAACTCTAAACGTTAACTCTCACGCTAACCTTTAATCCTAATCCTAATCCTAATCTTCAACCCTAAACCTAACACTTAACCCTAACCCTGTACCAAACCCTAACCCCTCATCTTAACCCTAACCGTAAACCTCAACCCTAAACCAAAGTGTAACCGTTAAACCTAAGAGTAACCTTTAACCCTAACCCTAAGCCCTAACCATAAGCCCTCACCCTAACACTAAACTTCATCATTAACCCTAACCACAATCCTACCCCTAAATCTAATTCTCAGACTTCTTGCTTTCTTAGAGTTTAGAAAGCCTGCAATCCTCCCATGCCATGCATGAAAGGAGGCTTTACCACTGTGTCCTGCATGAAACCCACGGGCCCATACCCAGAGTATGATAGAGTGGGTTCCCGGGTACAATCCCAGCCCCCTAAAATCCCCCCGCCCGCCTAATGCAGACAGGTCCCGTGCGCTAAGCATAAACAATACCTTTAACAGATAACCCTAACCCTGAACATAACACCCAACACTGTTTCTATTTCTCCCCTTAACACGTAAACCTCACCGTGCGCCTAACTTTAACCTCTTATCCTAACGTTAATGCATAACCCATTTCCTGAGAACAACCCCTATCCCATAATTCTAACCCTATCTCCTAGTCATCACTGTGACACCTAATCCCTAACCCTAATTCTAAACCGCTAACCCTAATCGTAACCCTACCTACAACCCTAACACTGACAGTAACCCTTACTTCTAACCCCAACGCTATGCCTAACAAAAACCCTAACCCTTCACCCTAACGCTTCACCCTAACCCCTAAGCCTTACCCTAACCCTTAACCCTAATCCTAATCCTAACCATTAAACCTAACCCTAGCTCTTAAAGCTAAACCTAAACCTTACCCTCACGACTAGACCTAACCCTGACACTAACCTAACACCTAACCCTAACCAGAACACCTAACACTAACCCTGAACCCTATTCCTAACCCTAGCAGTAAACTTTAACCCTATACCTAAGCCCAACCCGGAACCCGAATCCTATCCTTTTACCCTAAAACTAACCCCTAAACCTAAGCCCTAAACCTAACCCCTATACCTCACCCTAACTCTAACCCCAATCCTAATTCTAACCATACCCCTTCATAAAACACTAACTCCTAACCGCTAACCCTAACACTAACCAAAAACCCTAATCACTAATCCCTAACCCTAACGCTTAACCTTTACTCTAACCGTTAACCCTCACCCTAAATCTTAACACTGACCCTAACCTTAACCTTTAACTCTAAGCCTAACCCTTAACCCTACAGTAAGGAAGACCCTTAATGCTAATGGGATCCCTTATCCCTAACCCTAACACTACAGCTAAAAATTACCCTAACTTTTGATCCTTCAACCCAACCCATAACACTTGCTTTAACCCCAAACCCTAACCCTAATCCTAAGCATTAAACCTAACCCTATCTCTTAACCCTAACGCTAGCCCTTACCCTAACGCCTAGATCTAACCCTAAATCGAACCTACCGCCTTATCCTAACCTTAAGCCCTAATGCTAACTCTAACCCGGAACCCTAAACCTACCCGTAACCCTTAACACTAACCCTATCCGTGAACCTTAACCCTGACCCTAACCATTACCCGCACCCAAGCATTTAACCCTGACCCTACCCCTAGTCCTTAATGATAACCCTAACACTAAACCCTAACCCTAAGCCCAACACTTAACCCTAATCCTATCCCTTAACCCTAACCCTAACCCTAATGCTAACCCCTAAACGTAACCCTAACCGTGACCAGTAAACCTAACCCTAACCTCTAACACAAACCATAGCACATAACTCTAACCCTAAATCTAACCCTAACCCTAACCCTAACCCTAAACCCTAACTCTTAACCTTAACCCTAAGCGTTAACTCTCACGCTAACCTTCAATCCTAACCCTAATCCTAATCTTCAACCCTAAACCTAACACTTAACCCTAAACCTGTACCAAACCCTAACCCCTCATCTTAACCCTAACCGTAAACCTCAACCATAAACCAAAGTGTAACCGTTAAACCTAAGAGTAACCTTTAACCCTAACCCTAAGCCCTAACCCTAAGCCCTCACCCTAACACTAAACTTCATCCTTAACCCTAACCATAATCCTAAAACTAAATCTAATTCTCAGACTTCTTGCTTTTTTAGAGTTTACAAAGCCTGCAATCCTCCCATGTCATGTGTGAAAGGAGGCTCTACCACTGTGTCCTGCATGAAACCCGGGGCCCATACCCAGAGTATGATAGAGTGGGTTCCTGTGTACAATCCCAGCCCCCTAAACTCCCCCCGCCCGCCTAATGCAGACAGGGCCCGTGCGCTAAGCATAAACAATACTTTTAACAGATAACCCTAACCCTTAACATAACACCCAACCCTGTTCCTATTTCTCCCCTTAACACATAAACCTCACCGTGCGCCTATCTTTAACCTCCTATCCTAACGTTAATGCATAACCCATTTCCTGAGAACAACCCCTATCCCATAATTCTAACCCTATCTCCTAGTCATCACTGTGACACCTAATCCCTAACCCTAATTCTAAACCGCTAACCCTAACCGTAACCGTACCTACAACCCTAATACTGACAGTAACCCTTACTTCTGACCCCAAGGCTATCCCTAACAAAAACCCTAACCCTTCACCCTAACCCCTAAGCCTTACCCTAACCCTTAACCCTAATCCTAATCCTAAACATTAAACCTAACCCTAGCTCTTAAAGCTAACCCTAAACCTTACCCTCACGACTAGACCTAACCCTGACACTATCCTAACACCTAACCCTAACCAGAACCCCTAAAGCTAACCCTGAACCCTATCCCTAACCCTAGCAGTAAACTTTAACCCTAAACCTAAGCCCAACCTGTAACCCTAATCCTATCCTTTTACCCTAAAACTAACCCCTAAACCTAACCCCTATACCTCACCCTAACTCTAACCCCAATCCTAATTCTAACCATACCCCTTCATAAAACACTAACTCCTAACCGCTAACCCTAACACTAACCAAAAACCCTAATCACTAATCCCTAACCCTAACGCTTAACCTTTACCCTAACCGTAAAACCTCATCCTAAATCTTAACACTGACCCTAACATTAAACTTTAACTCTAAGCCTAAACCTTAACCCTACAGTAAGGAAGATCCTTAATGCTAATGGGATCCCTTATCCCTAACCCTAACACTACAGCTAAACATAACCCTAACTTTTGATCCTTAAACCTAATCCCTAACACTTACTTTAACCCCAAACCCTAACCCTAATCCTAAGCATTAAACCTAACCCTATCTATAAACCCTAACGGTAGCCCTTACCCTAACGCCTAGATCTAACCCTAAATCTAACCTACCGCCTAATCCTAACCTTAAGCCCTAATGCTAACTCTAACCCTGAACCCTAAACCTACACGTAACCCTTAACACTAACCCTATCCGTGAACCTTAACCCTGACCCTAACCATTACCCGAACCCAAGCATTTAACCCTGACCCTACCCCTAGTCCTTAATGATAACCCTAACACTAAACCCTAACCCTAAGCCCAACACTTAACCCTAATACTATCCATTAACCCTAACCCTAACCCTAACCCTAATGCTAACCCTTAAACGTAACCCTAACCGTCACCAGTAAACCTAACCCTAACCTCTAACACAAAGCATAGCACATAACGCTAACCCTAAAACTAACCCTAACCCTAACCCTAAACCCTAACTTTTAACCTTAACCCTAAGCGTTAACTCTCACACTAACCTTTAATCCTAACCCTAATCCTAAACTTCAACCCTAAACCTAACACTTAACCCTAACCCTAACCCCTTATCTTAACTCTAACCGTAAACCTCAACCCTAAACCAAAGTGTAACCGTTAAACCTAAGAGTAACCTTTAACCCTAACCCTAATCCCTAACCCTAAGCCCTCACCCTAACACTAAACTTCATCATTAACCCTAACCATAATCCTAACCCTAAATCTAATTCTCAGACTTCTTGCTTTCTTAGAGTTTAGAAAGCCTGCAATCCTCCCATGCCATGCGTGAAAGGAGGCTCTACCACTGTGTCCTGCATGAAACCCACGGGCCCATACCCAGAGTATGATAGAGTGGGTTCCCGTGTACAATCCCAGCCCCCGAAACTCACCCCCGCCCGCCTAATGCAGACAGGGCCCGTGCCCTAAGCATAAACAATACCTTTAACAGATAACCCTAACCCTGAACATAACACCCAACCCTGTTCCTATTTCTCCCCTTAACACGTAAACCTCACCGTGCGCCTAACTTTAACCTCTTATCCTAACGTTAATGCATAACCCATTTCCTGAGAACAACCCCTATCCCATAATTCTAACCCTATCTCCTAGTCATCACTGTGACACCTAATGCCTAACCCTAATTCTAAACCGCTAACCCTAACCGTAACCCTACCTACAACCCTAACACTGACAGTAACCCTTACTTCTAACCCCAACGCTATGCCTAACAAAAACCCTAACCCTTGACCCTAACCCTTCACCCTAACCCCTAAGCCTTACCCTAACCCTTAACCCTAATCCTAATCCTAACCATTAAACCTAACCCTAGCTCTTAAAGCTAACCCTAAACCTTACCCTCACGACTAGACCTAACCCTGACACTAACCTAACACCTAACCCTAACCAGAACCCCTAAAGCTAACCCTGAACCCTCTCCCTAACCCTAGCAGTAAACTTTAACCCTAAACCTAAGCCCAACCCGTAACCCTAATGCTATCCTTTTACCCTAAAACTAACCCCTAAACCTAACCCCTATACCTCACCCTAACTCTAACCCCAATCCTAATTCTAACCATACCCCTTCATAAAACACTAACTCCTAACCGCTAACCCTAACACTAACCAAAAACCCTAATCACTAATCCCTAACCCTAACGCTTAATCTTTACCCTAAGAAGTAGGAGAGTCTTATGTTTGAACGGTTACATTCACGCAGAGAAAGAAACTGTTGGGTGGTGTATGTACGCATGTTAATCTATACTTTGGAGGAAGTTCGAGAGTCATATCTGGGGAAAATTGCAGTCACTTAGAGAAAGCAACAATCGGGGGCCGTTTTGTAGATCTGCTAAATTCTATTTTGGAAGAAGAGTGAAATTCATATGTGGGAACGCTTATGTTCACTCAGAGAAATCAACGATAGGGCAGTGTTTCGTTGGGATGCTAAAGTGTAGTTTGGAAGAAGTTCGCGAGTCTTATATAAGAAAGCTTACAGTCACCTAGAGAAAGTAACTCTCGGCAGATTGTTTCTAAGCGTGCTAAACTCTAATTTGCATCAATTGTGAGAGTCAAACATGGGAATGCTTTCATTCATTCAGAGAACGCAACGTTTGGGTGGTGGTTTGTAGGCATTCTAAACTGTATTTTGGAGGAAGTACGAGAGTCATGTATATGAACGCTTACATTCAGGCAGAGAAAGCAACTCTGGGGTCGTATTTTGTTGGCATGCTAAACTGTGGTTTGGAAGAAGTTCGAGAGTCTTAAATAGGAAAGATTACAGTGACACAGAGAAAACAACTCTCGGAAGTTTATTAGTAGGCCTGCTAAACTCTAACTTGGATGAAATGTGAGAACGCTTGCATTCATTCACTCAGAGAAGGAAACATCGTGATGGTTTGAAGGCATAATAACTGTAGTTGGGAAGAAGTAGGAGAGTCATATATATGAACCGTTACATTCACGCAGAGAACGCAACTGTGGGGTGGCGATGTATGCATGTTAATCTGTAGTTTGGAGGAAGTTCGAGAGTCATATCTGGGGAAAATTACAGTCACTTAGAGAAAGGAACAATCTTGGGCTGGTTTGTAGATCTGCTAAATTCTATTTTGGAAACAGAGTGTGAGTCATATATGGGAACGCTTATGTTCACTCAGAGAAAGCAACCATGGTGTGGTGTTTTGTTGGCATGGTGTAGTTTGAAAGAAGTTGGAGATTCTTATATAGGAAAGTTTACAGTCACCTAGAGAAAGCAACTCACGGGGTGTTGTTTGTAGGCTTGCTAAACTCTAATTTAGATGAAGTGAGAGAGGCATATATATGAACGCTTATATTGATGCAGAGAAAGCAACTATGGGGTGGTGTTTTGTAGGCATGCTAAAATATAATTTGGAAGAAGTTCGAAAACAGTCACTTAGAGAAAGCAACTCTCGGCGGTTGTTTTTTCGGTGTGCTAAATTGTATTTTGAAAGAAGTACCAGAGTCATATATACAAACGCTTACATTCATGCAGAGAAAGCAACTGTGGGGTGGTGTTTTCTAGGCATGCTAAACTCTAGTTTGGACGAAGTTTGAGAATCACATATAAGAAAGCTTAGAGTCGCTAAAGCAAATCTCTGGGTGTGGAATGTAGGCGTGCCAAACTCTATTTTGGTTTCAGAGTGAGAGTCATATATGGGAAGGCTTACATTCACTCAGAGAAAGCAACGATGGTGTGGTGGTTTGTAGGCATACTGAACTCTAGTTTGGAAGAAGTAGGAGAATGATATATGGGAACGCTTACATTCATGCAGAGAAAGCAATTATGGGGTGGCTTTTTTGTAGCCATGCAAATCTCTATTTTGCAAGAAGTTAAAGAGTAATAAATAGGAAAGCGTACCGTCATTTATAGAAACCAACTTTCGGGGGATGGTTTGTAGGCCTGCAAAACTCTACTTTGGAAGAAGGGGGAGAATCATATGGGGGACTGGGTACATTCACTTGGAGAAATCAACGATGGGGTTGTGGTTTGTAGGCATACTAAACTCTAGTTTGGAAGAAGTACGAGAATCATATATAGGAACGCTTACATTCATGCAGAGAAAGCAACTATGGAGTGATGTTTGTATGCCTACTAAACGATAGTTTGGAGGATGTTCGAGAGTCATATCTGGAAAGCTTACAGTCATTTAGAGAAAGCAACTCTCTGGGGATGGTTCGTAGGCCTGCTAAACTCTATTTTCAATGAAGTGTTAGAATCATATGCAGGAACGCTTACATTCACTCAGAGAAAGCAACGTTGGGGTGGCCGTTTTTGAGCATACTAAACTCTACTTTGGAAGAGGTATGAGAGACATAAATACGAACGCTTACATTAACACAGAGAAAGCAAATACGGGGTGCTGTAGTGCAGGCATGCTAAACTATAGATTGGAAGAAGTTCGAAAGCTGACAGTCACTTAGAGAAAGCAACTCTTGGCGGGTGATTTTTAGGTCTGCTAAATTGTATTTTGAAAGACGTACCAGAGTCATATATACAAACGCTTACATTCATGCAGAGAAAGAAACTATGGGGTGACGTGCTGTTGGCATGCTAAACTGCAGTTTGAAAGGAGTTCCAGAGCGTTATATAGGATAGCTTACAGTCACCTAGAGAAAACAACACTCGGGACAGCTTTGCAAGCCTCTAAACACTAATTAGCAGCAATTGTGAGAGTCAAATATGGGAACGCTTACATTCACGGAGAGAACACAACGTTTGGGTGGTGGTTTGTAGGCATAATAACTGTAGGTCGGAAGAAGTAGGAGAGTCATATATATGAACAGTTACATTCACGCAGAGAAAGAAACTCTTGGGTGGTGTATGTACGCATGTTAATCTATACTTTGGAGGAAGTTTGAGAGTCATATCTGGGGAAAATTACAGTCACATAGCTAAATCAACCATCGGGGACTGGTTTGTAGGTCTGCTAAATTCTATTTTGGAAAAAGTGATTCATATAAGGGAATTCTTATGTTCACTCAGAGAAAGCAACGATGCGGTGGTGTATTGTTGGCATGCTAAACTTTAGTTTGGAAGAAGTTCGAGAGTTTTACATAGGAAAGCTTACATTCACCTAGAGAAAGCAACTCTCAGGATGTGGTTTATAGGCCTGGTGAACTCTAATTTGGATCAAGTGTGAGAGTCATACATACGAGTTCCAAAATACAGTTTAGTATGCCTACAAACCACCAGCCTAACATTGCTTTCTCTGAGTGGATATAGGCCTTCCCTTATATGAATCTCGGACTGCTTTCAAAATGCAATTTGCCTGACCTACAAAACACCGCCCGAGAGTTGCTTTCTCTCACTATAAGCTTTCCTATATATGACTTTGGAACATAATTTAGCATGCCAACAAAAGGCCACCCCATAGTTTGCGTGAATGTAAGCGTTCCTATGCATCACGCTCGTACTTCTTCCAAAGTATAGTACACCTACCAACCACCTCCCCAACGTTGCTTTTTCTGAGTGAATGTAAGCATTCTTTTATTCTCGTACTTCCTCCAAACTCCAGTTTAGTGTGACTAAAAATCACCATCGCAACCCTGCTTTCTCTGAGTGAATGTTAGCATTCCCGTTTATGATTCACACTTCATCCAAAATAGAATTTAGCAGAACTACAAACCGGCCCCCAAGGGTTGCTTTCTCTGTGAGACTGTAAGCTTTCCTATTACTCTTAACTTCTTCGCAACTAGAGATTTGCATGCCTACAAAACACCACCCCATAGTTGCCCTCTCTGCGTGAATGTAAGCACTCACATATATGACTCTGCTACTTCTTCCAAAATACAGTTTAGTATGCTTACAAACAACCACCCAAAAGTTAAGTTCTCTGAGAGAATGTTAGCGTTCCCATGTATGACAGTCACAAATGGTGCAAGGTAGAGTTTAGCAGGCTTACAAACAATCTCTCGAAAGTTGCTTCCTCTAGCGGACAGTAAGCTTTCCTATAAAAGACTGTCGAACTTTTTCGAAACTACATTTCAGCACGCCAACAAAACATCACCACATAGTTTTTCTCAGCATAAATGTAACAGATTTTATATATGACTCTGGTACTTCTTTCAAAATACAATTTAGCACACCTCAAAATCAACCGCTGAGAGTTGCATTCTCTGTCACTGTCAGCTTTCGAACTTCTTCCAAATTATATTTTATCATGCCTACAAAACACCACCCCATAGTTGCTTTCTCTGCGTCCATATAAGCGTTCATATATATGACTCTCGTACTTCTTCCAAACTGGAGTTAGTATACCTACAAACCGGCACCCAAATTTACCTTTCACTGAGTGAATGAAGCGTATCCATGTATGCCTCTTTCACTTCATCCAAATTAGAGTTTAGCGGCCCACAAACCACCTCCTGTGAGTTGCTTTCTCTAGGTGACTATAAACTTTCCTATATAAGACTCTCGAACTTCTTCCAAACTACAGTTTAGCATGCCAACAATACAGCGCACCATCGTTGATTTCTCTGAGTGAACATAAGCGTTCCCATATATGACTCTCACTCTTCTTCCAAAATAGAATTTAGCAGACCTACACAACACCCGATGGTTCCAATTCTCTAGGTGACTCTAATTTTTCCCACATATGACTCTCGAGCTTCCTCCAAACTAGATTATGATGATTACATAGGCCACCCCACAGTTGCTTTCTCTTCGTGAATGTAATCGTTCATATATGACTCTCCTACTTCTTTTGAACTACAGCATTTATTCCTACAAACCATCACGACAACGTTCTTTCTCTGAGTGAATGTAAGCGTTCCTGCATATGATTCTAACACTTCATTGAAAATAGAGTTTAGCAGGCCTACGAACCACCCCCAGAGAGTTGCTTTCTCTAAATGACTCTAAGCTTTCCAGATATGACTCTCGAGCATCCTCCAAACTATCGTTTAGTAGGCATACAAACATCACTCCATAGTTGCTTTCTCTGCATGAATGTAAGCGTTCCTATATATGATTCTCGTACTTCTTCCAAACTAGAGTTTAGTATGCCTACAAACCACAACCCCATCGTTGATTTCTCCGAGTGAATGTACCCAGTCCCCCATATGATTCTCCCCCTTCTTCCAAAGTAGAGTTTTGCAGGCCTACAAACCATCCCCCAAAAGTTGGTTTCTATAAATGACGGTATGCTTTCCTATATATTTCTCTTTAACTTCTTGCAAAATAGAGATTTGCATGGCTACAAAAAAGCCACCCCATAATTGCTTTCTCTGCATGAATGTAAGCGTTCCCATATATCATTCTCCTACTTCTTCCAAACTAGAGTTCAGTATGCCTACAAACCACCACACCATCGTTGCTTTCTCTGAGTGAATGTAAGCCTTCCCATATATGACTCTCACTCCGAAACCAAAATAGAGTTTAGCACGCCTACATTCCACACCCAGAGATTTGCTTTAAGCGACTCTAAGCTTTCTTATATGTGATTCTCAAACTTCGTCCAAACTAGAGTTTAGCACGCCTAGAAAACACCACCCCACAGTTCCTTTCTCTGCATGAATGTAAGCGTTTGAATATATGACACTGGTACTTCTTTCAAAATACAATTTAGCAGACCTAAAAATCCACCGCCAAGAGTTGCTTTCTCTAAATGACTGTCTGCTTTCGAACTTCTTCCAAACTATATTTTAGCAGGCCTACAAAACACCACCCCATAGTTGCTTTCTCTGCGTCCATATAAGCGTTCATATATATCACTCTAGTACTTCTTCCAAACTGGAGTTAGTATACCTACAAACCGGCACCCCAATTTACCTTTCTCTGAGTGAATGAAGCGTATCCATGTATGCCTGTTTCACTTCATCCAAATTAGAGTTTAGCGGCCTACAAACCACCTCCTGTGAGTTGCTTTCTCTAGGTGACTGTAAACTTTCCTATATAAGACTCTCGAACTTCTTCCAAACTACAGTTTAGCATGCCAACAATACAGCGCCCCATCGTTGATTTCTGTGAGTCAACATAAGCGTTCCCATATATGACTCTCACTCTTTTTCCAAAATAGAATTTAGCAGACCTACACACCAGCCCCCGATGGTTCCTTTCTCTAAATGACTCTAATTTTCCCCAGATATGACTCTCGAACTTCCTCCAAACTACAGATTATGATGATTACATACGCCACCTCACAGTTGCTTTCTCTGCGTGAATGTAACCATTCATATATGACTCTCCTACTTCTTCGAACTACAGTTGTTATTCCTACAAACCACCACGACAAAGTTCTTTCTCTGAGTGAATGCAAGCGTTCTCACACTTCATCCAAATTACAGTTTAGCAGACCTACCAACAAACTACAGAGAGTTGTTTTCTCTGTGTCACTGTACTCTTTCCTATATAAGGCTCTCGAACTTCTTCCAAACCACAGTTTAGCATGCCAACAAAATACGATCACAGAGTTGCTTTCTCTGCGTGAATGTAAGCATTCGTATATATGACTCTCCTACTTCCTCCAAAATACAGTTTAGAATGCTTACAAACCACCACCCAAACGTTGCGTTCTCTGAGTGAATGTAAGCGTTCCCATGTTTGACTCTCACAATTGATGCAAATTAGAGTTTAGCAGGCCGAGAAAGGCTCTCCCGAGAGTTGCTTTCTCTAGGTCACTGTAAGCTTTCCTAAATAAGACTCTCCAACTTCTTCCAAACTACAGGTTAACATGCCCACAAAACATCACCCCATGTTTTTTTCTTTGCATGAATGTAAGCATTAGTATATATGACTCTGGTACTTCTTTCAAAATACAATTTAGCAGACCTAAAAATCACCCACCAAGAGTTGCTTTCTCTAAGTGACTGTTCAGGTTTAGAACTTCTTCCAAACTATAGCATGCTTACAAAACACCACCCCGTAGTTGCTTTCTCTGTGTGAATGTAAGCGTTCCCAAATATCATTCTCGTACTTCTTCCAAACTATTTAGTATGCCTACAAAAACCACCCCAGTGTTGTTTCTCTGAGGGAATGTAAGCGGTCCCATGTTTGACTCTCACACTTCATCCAAATTAGAGTTTAGCATGTGTACAAAAAAATCTCCCTAGAGTTACTTTCCCTAGGTGATGGTAATCTTTCCTGTATAAGGTTCTCCAACTTCTTCCAAACTGCAGTTTAGCATGCCTACAAAACCTGACGCCATAAGTGCTTTCTCTGCGTGAATGTAAGTGTTCCTATATAGGACTCTCGTACTTCTTCCAAACTACAGTTTAGTATGCCCTACAAACCACCACCCAAACGTTGTTTTCTCTGAGTGAATGTAAGCGTTCCCATATATGACTCTCACACTTCAACCAAAATAACTCTATTTCAACCAAAATAACTCTACATTCCACACCCAGAGAGTTGCTTTCTCTACGTGACTGTAAACTTTCCTATATATGACTCTCAAACTTCGTCCAAACTAGAGTTTTGCAAGCCTACAAAACACCACCCCATAGTTGCATTCGGTGCCGGAATGTAAGCGGTTCTACATGTGATTCTCTTGCTTCTTCCAAATTACAGGTTAGTATGCCTAGGAACCACAACCACAACGTTGCTTTCACTGAGTTCCCATATATTATTCTAACACTTCATTGAAAATAGAGTTTAGCAGGCCTACGAAACACCCCCGAGAGTTGCTTTCTCTAAGTGACTGTAAGCTTCCCAGATATGGCTCTCGAACTTCCTCCAAACTATATTTTAGTAGGCATACAAACATCACTCCATAGTTGCTTTCTCTGCGTGAAGGTAAGCGTTCCTATATACGATTCTCGTACTTCTTCCAAACTAGAGTTGACTATGCCTACAAATCACAATCCCATCGTTGATTTCTGTGAGTGAATGCACGCGGTCCCCAATATGACTCTCCCCCACTTCCAAACTGGAGTTTTGCAGGTGTACAAAACATCCCCCGAGAGTTGGTTTCTATGACTATACCCTTTCCTATATATTACTCCTTAACTTCTTCCAAACTAGAGATTAGCATGGCTACAAAAACGCCACCCCATAATTGCTTTCTCTACGTGAATGTAAGCGTTCCCATATATCATTCTCCTACTTCTTCCAAACTAGAGTTTAGTATGCCTACAAACCACCACGCCGTCGTTGCTTTCTCTGAGGGAATGTAAGCCTTCCCATATATGACTCTCACTCTTAAACCAAAATAGAGTTTAGCAGGCCTACATTCCACACCCAGAGATTTGCTTTCTCTAAGTGACTCTAAGCTTTCTTATATGTGATTCTCAAACTTCGTCCAAACTAGAGTTTAGCATGCCTATAAAACACCACCCCATAGTTACTTTCAGTGCGTCAAAATGTATGTGCTCCTATATGTGATTCTCGTGCTTCTTCCAAACTGCAGTTTAGTAAGCCTACAAACAACCCCATCATTGCTTTCTCTGAGTGAATGTAAGCGTTCTCATATATGATTCTCACACTTCAACCAAAACAGGGTTTTGCAGGCCTACAAACAACCCGCCAAGACTTGCTTTTTCAAAGTGGCTGTTACCTTTCTTATATAGGACTCTGGAACTTCTCCCAAGCTAGACTTTAACATGTCTACCTGACACTACTCCGTAGTTGCTCTCGCTGTGTGAATGTAAGCGTTCCTATATATGAGTCTTGTACCTCTTCTTAACTAGCATCTGGCATGCCAAAATAACACTCCTCCATAGTTGCTTTCTTTGAGTCAATGTAAACATTCCTATATATGTCTCTCGCACTTCTTCCAAACTAGAGTTAAGTCTACAAACCAATCCCCGACAGCTGTTTTCTCTGAATGAATTTAAGCGTTCCTATATATGACTATGGCACTTCCTCCAAACTAGAGTTTAGCAAGCCTACAATCCACCCCTGTTCGTTGCTTTCTCTAAGTTACTGTAAGCTTTCCTATACATGGCTCTCGAAATTTTCCAAACTAGAGTTAGCATGTCTACTATACACCTACACATAATTGCTTTGTCTGAGTGAATATAAGCCTTCCTATATATGACTGTCGCACTTTTTCCAAATTAGAGTGTAGCCAGCCTGGAAAGCACCCCTTATAGTTGCTTTCATTGAGTGAATGTTAACATTCCTATGTAAGACTCTCGCAACTTTTCCAATCTAAGATTTTAGCAATGCTACAAATCCCCCGCCGAGAGTTCCTATACATAACTGTCCTCTTTTTCCAAGCTAGAGTTTAGGAAGCCTAGAATCCGTCCCCCCGTAGACGCTTTATGTGAACATAAACGTTCCTATATATGACTCTCGCCTTCCTCCAAACTAGAGCTTAGCAAGCCTACAAAACAACTCCCTATAATTGCTTTCTCTGAATGAATGATATCGTTCCTATATAAGACTCTCAAACTTCTTCCAAACCAGAGTTTAACAAGCCAAAAAAGCACCCCCCATAGATGCTTCCTCTAACTCAAAGCTAATATTCCTACATATGATTCAGCTTCTTCATCCAAACTAGAGTAAGGCAAGCCTACAAATCACACACCAATAGTTGCTTTCTATAAGTAAATGTAAGCGTCCTTATATATGACTATAGCAATTCTTCCAAACTGGAGTTTAGCAAGCCTACAGACCCCAGGACTCCACTCCATAGTACCCTGGGCATTGGCGCCTGCCTGTCATGCAGGACATAGGGGCGGACCCTCATCTCAGACACGGCATTGGTGGATTGTAGGCTTTTTTTTAAGTTTTTGAATTGAAGAACTCTGAGAATTGGAATTCGGTTTAGGTTAAGGTTAGGTGTTAGGGACTAGGATTAGGTTTAGGGGTTAGGGTTTTAGGTTAGAATTAAGATTAGGATTACTGTTAGGGTTAGAGAATAGGATTATGTTTAGTGGTTGGGTTTAGGTTTAGGGTGAGAGGCAAGAGTAAGGGTCAGGGATTAGGGTTACTGTTAGGAGTTAGATTCAGGGCTTACTAAGGGTTTGGTTTAGTGATAGGGTTAGGGCTTACGTTTAACGGTGTGTGTTAGGGCACGGGCCCCGTCTAATGTACGGGGCACTGTGGGTGTGGAGCAAGGCTGCGACCCCACTTCATCTTACCCTGGGTGTTGGGCTTCAACTGTCACGCAGGACAAAGGCAGAGGCTCATCAAACGCATGGTTAGGATTAAGGTTTAAGGTTAGGGTCAGGGTTGAGGGTTAGGGTGAGGGTTAACAGTTAGAGTTAGGGTAAGGGGGTTAGGGATAGGGTTAGGGTTAAGGGTCAGGTGTATAGTTCAGGTTTAAGGTTAGCATTAGAGGGTAGGGTTAGTGTAACTGTAGGTCAGTGTTGGGGTTAGATCTCTAGGCATTAGGGTAAAGGTTAGAGTTAAGGTTAAGAGTTAGGGTTAAGTTTAATGGTTAAGGATTGGGATTAGGGTTGAGGGTTAGGGTTAAGGTTATGGGTAATGACTAAGGATCAAAGGTTAGGGTTATTTTTAGGCGTAGGGTTAGGGTAAGGGGTTAGGGTTAGTGTTAGTGTTGTTGGTAGGGTTAAGGTTAGGGTTGGCGTTTCAGAATTAGGGATTAGGTGTTATGGTTATAGCTAGGAGTTAGGGTTAGAATTACACTATAGGGCTTGTTCTCAGGGTGTGATGCATTAACGTTAGGATAAGGGGTTAAAGTTAAGGTTACGGTGAGGTTTACGTGTTAAGGTGAGCAGTAGGATCAGGGTTAGGTGTTATGTTCTGGGTTAGGGTTATGGGTGAGGGGTAGGGTTTATCCTTAGGGCACGGGCCCTGTATGCACTAGGAGGCGAAGTTAGGGGTCTGTGATGGTCGCTGGGAACCCACTCTATCGTATGCAGTGTATGGGCCTCTGGGTTTCATGCAGGACACTGTGGCAGAGCCGGCTTTCATGCATGGCTTAGTAGGATTGTAGGCTTTCAAAACTCTGAGAAAGCAAGAAGTCTGAGAATTAGATTTCGGGTTAGGATTACGGCACGGTTTAGGGATGAAGATTAGTGGTTAGGGTGAGGGCTTAGGGTTAGGGGTTAGGGTTAGGTTTAGGTTTGCTGGTAGGGTGAAGGTTAGGGTTGACGTTTTAGAATTAGGGATGAGGTGTTACAGTTATGACTATGGTTTAGGATTAGAATTACGGGATAGGGCTTCTTCTCAAGGTTTTATGCATTCACATTAAGTTAAGGGGCTAAGTTAAGGTTACGGGGAGGTTTATGTTTTAAGGTGAGCAATAGGATCAGGGTTAGGTGTTATGTTCAGGGTGAGAGTTATCTGTTAGGGGTAGTGTTTATACTTAGCGTACGGGCCCTGTCTGCACTGGGCGGGGGGCGGGGGTTAGGGGGATGGGATTGTCCCCGGGAACCCACTCTATCGTACGCTGGGTATGGGCTCCTGGGTTTCATGCAGGACACAGTGGCAGAGCCCCCTTTTACTCATGGCATGGGAGGATTGTAGGCTTTCTAAACTCTGAGAAAGCAAGAAGTCTGAGAATTAGATTTAGGGGTACGATTCTGGTAATGTTTAGGGATGAAGATTAGTGTCAGGGTGGGGTCTTGGGTTAGGGGTTGGGGTTAAAGGTTAGTGTTAGGTTTAACAGTTACAGTTACGTTTACGGTTAAGTCTCCGGGATAGGGTTAAGGTTTGGGTTTAGCGTTTGGCACAGGGGTAGGCTTCAGTGTTAGCTTCATGGTTAAAGATTAGGAGTAGGGTTAGTGTGAGGGTTAAGGGTAAGGGTCAAGATTAAGGGTTCAGGTTGGGGTTAGGCTTAGGTTTTGGGTTAGGGGTTAGGGTTAGGCTTAGGGTCAAGGGTTAGGATTAGGGTTAAGTGTTGGGCTTAGGGTTGGGGTTTAGTGTTAAGTTTATCGTTAAGGATTAGGGTTAGGGTCAGGGTTAAATGTTTGGGTGCGGGTAATGGTTAGGGTCAGATTTAAGGTTTATGGATAGGGTTAGTGTTAAGGGTTTACGGGTAGGTTTAGGGTTCAGGGTTAGAGTTAGCATTAGGGCTTAAGGTTAGGATTAGGTGGTAGGTTAGATTTAGGGTTAGATCTAGGCGTTAGAGTAAGGGTTAAGAGATAGGGTTAGGTTTAATGCTTAGGATTAGGGTTAGGGTTTGGGGTTAAAGCAAGTGTTAGGGGTTAGGTTTAAGGATCAAAGGTTAGTGTTATTTTTAGCTGTAGTGTTAGGGTTAGGGATAAGGGATAAGGTTGGCGTGAAGGTTTTCCTTACTGTTAGGGTTAAGGGTCATGCTTAGATTAAAGGTTAAGGTTAGGGTCAGTGTTAAGGGTTAGGGTGAGGGTTAACGGTTACGGTAAAGGTTAAGCGTTAGTGTTAGGGATTAGCGATTAAGGTTTTTGGTAAGTGTTAGTGTTAGGAGTTAGTGTTTTATGAAGGGGTATGGTTAGAATTAGGATTGGGGTTAGTGTTAGGGTTAGGTTTCAGTGTTAGGTTTAGGGTAAAAGGATAGGATTAGGGTTAAGGGTTGGGCTCAGGTTTAGGGTTAAAGTTTAGTGTTAGGGTTAATGTTTAGTGTTATGGTCCAGTTTAAGTGTTAGGGTGAGGGTTAACGGTTACGATTAGGCTTAGAGGTTGGGGATATAGTGAGGGTTCAGTGTTAGGGTTAGGTTTAGGGTTCAGGGTTAGGGTTAGCTGTAGGGGTTATGGTTAGGGTTAGGTGTTAGGTTAGTGTCAGGGTTAGGTCTAGTCGTGAGGGTAAGGTTTAGGGTTAGCTTTAAGAGCTAGGATTAGGTTGAATGGATAGGATTAGGATTAGGGTTAAAGGTTAGGGTAAGGCTTAGGGGTTAGGGTGAAGGGTTAAGGGTTTTTGTTAGGCATAGCGTTGGGGTTAGAAGTAACTGTTACTGTCAGTGTTAGGGTTGTAGGCAGGGTTACGGTTAGAGTTAGCGGTTGAGAATTAGGGTTAGGAATTAGGTGTTACAGTGATGACTAGGAGAAAGGGTTAGAATTATGGGATAGGGGTTGTTCTCAGGGAATGGGTTATGCACTAACGTTAGGATAAGAGGTTAAAGTTAGGCTCACGGTGAGGTTTCCGTGTTAAGGGGAGAAATAGGAAGAGGGTTAGGTGTTATGTTCAGGGTGAGGGATATCTGTTACAGGTATTGTTTATGCTTAGCGCACGGCCCCTGTCTGCCTTAGGCGGGGGTGGGGGGAGGTTAGGGGACTGGGATTGTCACCAGGATCCCACTGTATCGGACTCTGGGTATGGGCCCGTGGATTTCATGCAGGACACAGTTGTAGAGCCTCCTTTCACGCATGGCATGGGAGGATTGCAGGCTTTCTAAACTCTAAGAAAGCAAGAAGTCTGAGAATTAGATTTAGGGTTAGGATTCTGGTTAGGGTTAAGGATGAAGTTTAGTGTTAGGGTGAGGGCTTAGGGTTAGGGATTAGGGTTAGGGTTAAAGGTTACTCTTAGGTTTAACGGTTACAGTTCGGTTTAGGGTTGAGGTTTACGGTTAGGGTTAAGATGAGGGGTTAGGGTTTGGTATAGGGTTAGGGTTAGGTACAGGGTTAGGGTTAAGTGTTAGGTTTCGGGTTGAAGATTAGGATTAGGGTTAGGATTAAAGGTTAGCGTGAGAGTTAACGGTTAGGGTTAAGGTTAAGAGTTATGGTTAGGGTTTAGGTTCAGGGTTAAGGGTTAGGGTTAGTTTTAGGGTTCGAGTTATGTGTTAGGGTTTGTGTTAGAGGTTAGGGTTAGGTTTACTGTCCACGGTTAGGGTTACGTTTAGGGGTTAGCATTAGGGTTAAGGATTAGGTTTAGGGTAAGGGTTTAGAGTTAGTGTTGGGCTTTAGGCTCGGGGCTTAGATTCAGGGTCAGGGGTTAGGGTTGGTGGTAGGGCTTAGATTTATCGGTCAGTTTAAGGGCACAGGACCTGGTTAATCTACGGTGAGAGGGGTGCAGTCGGAGTCATCACGAAAGCACAACATCATTCCCTGGGCCCTGGGACAAGACCTACATGCAGGACTCAGGCGGAGCCTCATCTCACACATGGCATGGCTGTATTGTAGGCTTGCTTCACTCGGGAATGGAAGTAGTGTGAGAATTAGGGTTAGGGTTGGGGTTAGGGGTTTCGAGTTAGGGGTTAGGTTTGGAGTCAGGGTTAGGTGCTAGGGATTAGTGGTTAGGGTTAGAGTTAGTGTTACGGGTTAGGTGTTAAGTCTGGTTTAGGGGGCCAGGGTAAGGTTTAGGTTTGGAGTTAGCGTTAGGGTTAGGCGTTAGGGTTAAGGGATAGGGTTAGGGTTAAGGGTTAGCTTTAGGGTTAGGGTTCAGGTTTAGGGTTATGGTCAGGGTTAAGGGTTAGGGTGAGGTTTAACAGTTAGGGTTAGGGTTAGGGGGTTAGGGATAGGTTTAGGGTTAAGGGTCAGGTGTATGGTTCAGGTTTAAGGTTAGCGTTAGGGGCTTAGGGTTAGTCTTAACTGTAGGTCAGCGTGGGGGTTAGATCTCTAGGCATTAGGGTAAAGGTCAGGGTTAGGGTTAAGAGTTACGGTTATGTTTAATGGTTAGGATTGGGATTAGGGTTAAGAGTTAGGGTTAAGGTTAGGGGTTATGACTAAGGATCAACGGTTAGGGTTATTTTTAGGCGTAGGGTTAGGGTAAGGGGTTAGGGTTAGTGTTAGTGTTGTTGGTAGGGTTAAGGTTAGGGTTGGCGTTTCAGAATTAGGGATTAGGTGTTATGGTTATGGCTAGGAGTTAGGGTTAGATTTACGGTATAGGTCTTGTTCTCAGGGTGTCATGCATTAACGTTAAGATAAGGGGTTAAAGTTAGGGTTACGGTGAGCTTTACCTGTTAAGGTGAGCAGTAGGATCAGGGTTAGGTGTTATGTTCTGGGTTAGGGTTATGGGTGAGGGGTAGGGTTTATCCTTAGGGCACGGGCCCTGTATGCACTAGGAGGCGAAGTTAGGGGTCTGTGATGGTCGCTGGGAACCCACTCTATCGTACGCAGTGTATGGGCCTCTGGGTTTCATGCAGGACACTGTGGCAGAGCCGGCTTTCATGCATGGCTTAGTAGGATTGTAGGCTTTCAAAACTCTGAGAAAGCAAGAAGTCTGAGAATTAGATTTCGGGTTAGGATTACGGCACGGTTTAGGGATGAAGATTAGTGGTTAGGGTGAGGGCTTAGGGTTAGGGGTTAGGGTTAGGGTTAGGGTTGCTGGTAGGGTGAAGGTTAGGGTTGACGTTTTAGAATTAGGGATGAGGTGTTACGGTTATGACTATGGTTTAGGATTAGAATTACGGGATAGGGCTTCTTCTCAAGGTGTTATGCATTCACGTTAAGTTAAGGGGCTAAGTTAGGGTTACGGGGAGGTTTATGTTTTAAGGTGAGCAATAGCATCAGGGTTAGGTGTTATGTCAGGGTGAGGGTTATCTGTTAGGGGTAGTGTTTATACTTAGCGTACGGGCCCTGTCTGCACTGGGCGGGGGGCGGGGTTAGGGGGATGGGATTGTCCCCGGGAACCCACTCTATCGTACGCTGGGTATGGGCTCCGGGTTTCATGCAGGACACAGTGGCAGAGCCCCCTTTTACTCATGGCATGGGAAGATTGTAGGCTTTCTAAACTCTGAGAAAGCAAGAAGTCTGAGAATTAGATTTAGGGGTAGGATTCTGGTAATGTTTAGGGATGAAGATTAGTGTCAGGGTGGGGTCTTGGGTTAGGGGTTGGAGTTAAAGGTTAGTGTTAGGTTTAACAGTTACAGTTAGGTTTACGGTTAAGTCTCAGGGTTAGGGTTCAGGTTTGGGTTTAGCGGTTGGCACAGGGGTAGGCTTCAGTGTTAGCTTCATGGTTAAAGATTAGGAGTAGGGTTAGTGTGAGGGTTAAGGGTAAGGGTCAAGATTAAGGGTTCAGGTTGGGGTTAGGCTTAGGTTTCGGGTTAGGGGTTAGAGTTAGGCTTAGGGTCTAGGGTTAGGATTAGGGTTAAGTGTTGGACTTAGGGTTGGGGTTTAGTGTTAAGTTTATCGTTAAGGATTAGGGTTAGGGTCAGGGTTAAATGTTTGGGTGCGGGTAATAGTTAGGGTCAGGTTTAAGGTTCACGGATAGGGTTAGTGTTAAGGGTTTACGGGTAGGTTTAGGGTTCAGGGTTAGAGTTAGCATTAGGGCTTAAGGTTAGGATTAGGTGGTAGGTTAGATTTAGGGTTAGATCTACGCGTTAGAGTAAGGGTTAAGAGATAGGGTTAGGTTTAATGCTTAGGATTAGGGTTAGGGTTTGGGGTTAAAGCAAGTGTTAGGGGTTAGGTTTAAGGATCAAAGGTTAGTGTTATTTTTAGCTGTAGTGTTAGGGTTAGGGATAAGGGATAAGGTTGGCGTAAGGGTTTTCCTTACTGTTAGGGTTAAGGGTGAGGCTTAGATTAAAGGTTAAGGTTAGGGTCAGCGTTAAGGGTTAGGGTGAGGGTTAACGGTTACGGTAAAGGTTAAGTGTTAGTGTTAGGGATTAGCGATTAGGGATTTTGGTAAGTGATAGGGTTAGGAGTTAGTGTTTTATGAAGGGGTATGGTTAGAATTAGGATTGGGGTTAGAGTTAGGGTGAGGTATACGGGTTAGGTTTAGGGGTTAGTTTTAGGGTAAAAGGATAGGATTAGGGTTAAGGGTTGGGCTCAGGTTTAGGGTTAAAGTTTAGTGTTAGGGTTAATGTTTAGTGTTATGGTCCAGTTTAAGTGTTAGGGTGAGGGTTAACGGTTACGATTAGGCTTAGAGGTTGGGGATGTAGTGAGGGTTCAGTGTTAGGGTTAGGTTTAGGGTTCAGGGTTAAGGTTAGCTGTAGGGGTTATGGTTAGGGTTAGGTGTTAGGTTAGTGTCAGGGTTAGGTCTAGTCGTGAGGGTAAGGTTTAGTGTTAGCTTTAAGAGCTAGGGTTAGGTTGAATGGATAGGATTAGGATTAGGGTTAAGGGTTAGGGTAAGGCTTAGGGGTTAGGGTGAAGGGTTAAGGGTTTTTGTTAGGAATAGCGTTGGGGTTAGAAGTAAGGGTTACTGTCAGTGTTAGGGTTGTAGGCAGGGTTACGGTTAGAGTTAGCGGTTTAGAATTAGGGTTAGGGATTTGGTGTTACAGTGATGACTAGGAGATAGGGTTAGAATTATGGGATAGGGGTTGTTCTCAGGGAATGGGTTATGCACTAACGTTAGGATAAGAGGTTAAAGTTAGGCTCACGGTGAGGTTTCCGTGTTAAGGGGAGAAATAGGAAGAGGGTTAGGTGTTATGTTCAGGGTGAGGGATATCTGTTACAGGTATTGTTTATGCTTAGCGCACGGGCCCTGTCTGCCTTAAGCGGGGGTGGGGGGAGGTTAGGGGACTGGGATTGTCACCAGGATCCCACTGTATCGTACTCTGGGTATGGGCCCGTGGGTTTGATGCAGGACACAGTGGTAGAGCCTCCTTTCACGCATGGCATGGGAGGATTGCAGGCTTTCTAAACTCTAAGAAAGCAAGAAGTCTGAGAATTAGATTTAGGGTTAGGATTCTGGTTAGCGTTAAGGATGAAGTTTAGTGTTAGGGTGAGGGCTTAGGGTTAGGGATTAGGGTTAGGGTTAAAGGTTACTCTTAGGTTTAACGGTTACAGTTCGGTTTAGGGTTGAGGTTTACGGTTAGGGTTAAGATGAGGGGTTAGGGTTTGGTATAGGGTTAGGGTTAGGTACAGGGTTAGGGTTAAGTGTTAGGTTCCGGGTTGAAGATTAGGATTAGGGTTAGGAATAAAGGTTAGCGTGAGAGTTAACGGTTAGGTTAAGGTTAAGAGTTAGGGTTAGGGTTTAGGTTCAGGGTTAAGTGTTAGGGTTAGTTTTAGGGTTCGAGTTATGTGTTAGGGTTTGTGTTAGAGGTTAGGGTTAGGTTTACTGTCCACGGTTAGGGTTACGTTTAGGGGTTAGCATTAGGGTTAAGGATTAGGTTTAGGGTAAGGGTTTAGAGTTAGTGTTGGGCTTTAGGCTCGGGGCTTAGGTTCAGGGTCAGGGGTTAGGGTTGGTGGTAGGGCTTAGATTTATCGGTCAGTTTAAGGGCACAGGACCTGGTTAATCTACGGTGAGAGGGGTGCAGTCGGAGTCATCACGAAAGCACAACATCATTCCCTGGGCCCTGGGACAAGACCTACATGCAGGACTCAGGCGGAGCCTCATCTCACACATGGCATGGCTGTATTGTAGGCTTGCTTCACTCGGGAATGGAAGTAGTGTGAGAATTAGGGTTAGGGTTGGGGTTAGGGGTTTCGAGTTAGGGGTTAGGTTTGGAGTCAGGGTTAGGTGCTAGGGATTAGTGGTTAGGGTTAGAGTTAGTGTTACGGGTTAGGTGTTAAGTCTGGTTTAGGGGGCCAGGGTAAGGTTTAGGTTTGGAGTTAGCGTTAGGGTTAGGCGTTAGGGTTAAGGGATAGGGTTAGGGTTAAGGGTTAGCTTTAGGGTTAGGGTTCAGGTTTAGGGTTAGGGTCAGGGTTAAGGGTTAGGGTGAGGGTTAACAGTTAGGGTTAGGGTTAGGGGGTTAGGGATAGGATTAGGGTTAAGGGTTAGGTTTATGGTTCAGGTTTAAGGTTAACATTGGGGGGTTAGGTTTAGTGTTAACTGTAAGTCAGTGTTAGGGTTAGATCTCTAGGCATTAAGGTAAAGGTTAGGTTTAGGGTTAAGTGTTAGGGTTATGTTTAATGGTTAGGCTTGGGATTAGGGTTAAGGGTTAGGGTTAAGGTTAGGGGTTATGACTAAGGATCAACGGTTAGGGTTATTTTTATGCGTAGGTTTAGGGTAAGGGCTTAGGGTTAGTGTTAGTGTTGTTGGTAGGGTTAAGGTTAGGGTTGGCGTTTCAGAATTAGGGCTCAGGTGTTATGGTTATGGCTAGGTGTTAGCGTTAGAATTACAGTATAGTGCTTGTTCTCAGGGTGTCATGCATTAACGTTAATATAAGGTGTTAAAGTTAGGGTTATGGTGAGCTTTACCTCTTAAGGTGAGCAGTATGATCAGGGTTAGGTGTTATGTTCTGGGTTAGGCTTATGGGTGAGGGGTAGGGTTTATGCTTAGGGCACGGGCCCTGTATGCACTAGGAGGCAAAGATAGGGGCCTGTGATGGTCGCTGGTAACCTACTCTATCGTATGCAGTGTATGGGCCTCTGGTTTCCTGCAGGACACTGTGGCAGAGCGGGCTTTCATGCATGGCTTAGTAGGATTGTAGGCTTTCAAAACTCTGAGAAAGCAAGAAGTCTGAGAATTAGATTTAGGGTTAGGATTACGGCACGGTTTAGGGATGAAGATTAGTGTTAGGGTGAGGGCTTAGGGTTAGGGGTTAGGGTTAGGGTTAGGGTTGATGGTAGGTTGAAGTTTAGGGTTGGCACTTTAGAATATGGATGAGGTGTTATGGTTATGGCTAGGGGTTAGGTTTAGAATTATGGGATAGGGCTTCTTCTTTGGGTCCTATGCATTAACGTTAAGATAAGGGGATAAATTAGGGTTATGGTTAGGTTTATGTTTTAAGGTGAGTAACAGGATCAGGGTTAGGTTTTATGTTTGGAATTAGGGTTATCTGTTAGGGATAGTGTTTTTGCTTAGCGCACGGGCCCTGTCTTCACCAGGAGGGGGGGTTAGGGACTAGGATTGCCACTGGGAACCCGCTCTATCATGCACTAGTTATGGGCCCCCGGGTTTCTTGCAGGACACAGTGGCAGAGCCTCCTTTTACTCATGACATGGGAGAATTGTAGGCTTTCTAAACTCTGAGAAAGCAAGAAGTCTGAGAATTAGATTTAGGGGTAGGTTTATGGTAATGTTTAGGGATGAAGGTTAGTGTTAGGGTGCGTTCTTAAGGTCAGTGGTTAGGGTTAAAGGTTAGTGTTAGGTTTAACAGTTACAGTCAGGTTTATGGTTATGTTTTAGGGTTAGGGTTAAGGTTAAGGTTTAGCATTTGGTACTGTGTTAGGCTTAAGTTTTAGCTTTAGGGTTAAAGATTAGGATTAGGGTTAGGGTTAAGGGCTAGTGTGAGGGTTAATTGTAAGGATCAAGACTAAGGGCTAGGGTTTTTGTTAGTGTTAGGAATAAGTCTTCGTGTAGGCTTTAGGGTTAGCGTTAAGTGTTATGGTTAGGGTTAGGTTTAGGGTTCATGGTTAGTGTTATGTTTAGGGGTTAGTGTTAGGGTTAGGGCTTAGGTTTAGGGTAAGGTTTTAGAGTTCGTGTTCAGCGTTACGGTCGGAGCTTATGTTTACGGTTAGGGGTTAGTGTTAGTGTTAGGGCTGAGATTTAGCTGTTAGTTTAAGGGCACAGGACCTGTTTTATCTACGGTGAGAAGGGTGCTGTCGGAGTCTCCACGAAAGCACAAAATCGTTCCCTGATCCTTGGGAAGGACCTACATGCAGGACTCAGGTGGAGCCTCATCTCACGCATAGTATAGCTGTATTGTAGGCTTGCTTCACTCTGAGAATGGAAGTAGTGTGAGAATCAGGGTTAGGGTTTGGGTTAGGGGTTTGGAGTTTGGGATTATGGTTCGAGTCAGGGTTAGGTCCTAGGGATTAGGAGTTAGGGTTAGTGTTAGGGATAGGGGTTAGTTGTTGGGTTTGGGTTAGGGTGCTAGGGTTAGGTTTAGGGTTGGGGTTAATATTAGGGTTAGCGTTTAGGGTTAAAGGATAGGATTATGGTTAAGGGTTTGGCTTAGGGTTAGGGTTAAGGGTTAGTGTTAAGGTTTAGGGTTAAGGTCAGGGTTACGTGTTAGGGTGAGGGTTAACAGTTAGGGTTATGGTTAGGGTCTTAGGGGTAGGGTTAGGGTTAGAGTTAGGGGTTAGGATTAAGGGTGAAGTGTCAGGGTTATTTTTAGGCATAGTTTTAAAGTTAGGGGCTAGGGTAATGTTTGGTTTGATGGTAGGTTTAAGGTTAGGGTTAGCGGTTTAGAATTCGCATTAGGGATTAGGTGTTATGGTTATGGCTTGGAGTTAGGGTTCGAATTCAGAGATAGGAGTTGTTCTCAGGGTAAGTGTTATGCATTAACTTTATGATAAGGGGTTAAATTTAGGGTTATGGTGAGATTTACATTTTAAGGTGAGCAATGGGATCAGGGTCAGGTGTTATGTTCAGGGTTATGGTTAGGGGTGAGGGGTAGGGTTTATGCTTACGACTCGGGCCTTGTCTGCACTAGGCAGGGGGGAGGGGTTTGGGGTTGCGATTGTCATCGGGAACCCACTCTAGTGTATGCTGAGTATGGGCACTGGGGTTTCCGGCAGGACACAGTGGTAGAGCCTCCTTTTATTCATGGCATGGGAGGATTGTAGGCTTTCTAATGCTGAGAAAGCAAGAAGTCTGATAATTAGATTTAGGGTTAGGATTATAGTTAGGGTTAGGAATGAGGTTAGTGCTAGGGTGAAGGATTAGGGCTACGGATTATGGGTAGAGTAAAGGTTAAATGTTAGAGTTAGGTTTAACGGTTACAGTTAGGTTTAGGGTTACGTTTTAGGGTGAGGGTTATGGTTAGGGGTTAGGGTTTGGTACAGGGTTAGGGTTAAGTGTTAGGTTTAGGGTTAAAGATTAGAATTCGGATTAGGGTTGACGGTTAGTGTGAGTGTTAACGGTTAGGTTTGTGTTTAAGGGTTAGGGTTAGGGTTTAGGGCTAGTGTTAAGCGTTCGTGTTAGATTTAGGGTTAGAGTAAAGTGTTATGGTTAGGGTTATGGGTTAGCATTAGGGTTAAAGGTTAAGGGTTAGGTTTATTTTCAGGCACAGGGTTAGGATTAGGTGTTAGGGTTAGTGTTACCGTTAAGGTTTTTTGTAGGCTTAAGGTTAGGTTTAGCAGTTTAGAATTAGGGTTAGGGATTAGGTGTAATGGTTATGGTAAGGAGTTAGGGTTAGAATTATGGCATAGGGGTTGGTCTCAGGGTCAGTTTTATGCTTAAAATTAGGGTAAGCGGTTAAATTAGTGTTACGGTGAGCTTTACATGTTAAGGTGAGCAATAGGATCAGGGTTAGGTTTTATGTTCAGGGTTATGGTTATGGGTTAGGGGCAGTGTTTATGCTTAGGGCACAGGCCCTGTCTTCACTAGGTGGGGGGGGTTCGGAGGCTGGGATTGTCACCAGGAACCCACTCTATCGTATGCTGGGTATGGGCCTCTGGGTTTCATGCAGGGCACAGTGGCAGAGCCTCCTTTCATGCATGGCATGGGAGGATTGTAGGCTTTCTAAACTCTGAGAAAGCAAGAAGTCTGAGAATTAGATTTAGGGTTAGGATTACGGTTAGGGTTAGGGATGAAGTTTAGTGTTAGGGAGAGGGCTTAGTGTTAGGGATTAGGGTTTGGTACAGGGTTAGGGTTAAGTGTTCGGTTTAGGGGTACAGATTAGGATTAGTGTTAGGTTTAAGGGTTAGCTGAGGGTTAACGGTTAGGGTTAAGGTGAAGGGTTAGGGTTAGGGTTTAGGGTTAGGATTAGGGGTTCGTGTTAGGTTTAGGGTTACACTTAAGTGTTAGGGTTTAGGTTCAGGTTTAGGGTTCATGGTTAGGGTTATGTTTAGGGGTTAGGTTTAGGGGTTAGGTTTGGTGTAAGGGTATAGTGTTAGTGAAGGGAGTTTGGGTCAGGGTTTCTGTTTAGGGTAGGGATTAGTGTTAGTGTTAGGACTTAGATTTAGCGATTAGTTTAAGGTCAGAGGACCTGTTTAATCTATGGTGAGAAGGGTGTGGAATGGGTCGCTGAGACACCACAGCATTGTACCCTGGGCCTTGGGCTCAGACCTACATGCAGGAATCAGGGGGAGCCTGTTCTCATGCATGGCATGGTTGTATTATAGGCTTGGTTAACTCTTAGAATGGAAGTGTGAGAATTAGGGTTATGGTTAGGGTTAGGGATTTGGGTTTAGGAGAGAGTGTTCAAATGAGGGTTAGGGGTTAGGCATTAGGGGTTAGGGTTAGTGATAGGGTTAGGGGTTGGGGTGAGGGTTGGGTTAGGGGCTAGGGTTAGGTTTAGGGTTGGGGTTAGTGTTAGCATTCGAGTTAGGGATTAGAGTTAGGGTTAAGGGATAGGATTAGGGTTAAGAGTTTGGCTTAGGGTTCAGGTTAAGGGTTAGGGTTACGGTTAAAGATTAGTGTTAGTTTAAACAGTTACAGTTAGGTTTAGGGTTAAATTTTAGGGTGAGGGCTTTTTAAACTCTGAGAGAGGAAGACGTCTGAGATTAAGATTTAGGGTTAGGATTATGGTTAGGATTAGGGATGATGATTAGTGTTAGGGTGAGGGCTTAGGGTTAAGGGTTAGGGTTAGAGTTAGGGTTAAGGTTAGTGTTAGTTTTAACGGTTAAAGTTAGGTTTAGGGTTAAGGTTTATTTTCAGGGTTAAGGTCAGGGGTTAGGGTTTCGTACAGGGTAAGAGTTAAGTGTTAGGTTTAGGGTTAAAGATTAGCATTATGGTTAGTGTTAAAGGTTAGTGTGAGGGTAAAAGTTTAGGGTTAAGTTTAAGGGCTAGGGTTAGGGGTTAGTGTTAGGGTTAAGGGGTCTTGTTAGGTTTAGGGTTACAGTTAAGTGTTATGGTTAGTGTTAGGGGTTACGGTTAGGCTTAGGGTTCATAGTTAGTGTAACATTTAGGGGTTAGGGCTAGGGTTAAATGATAGTGTTAGAGTTAAGGCTTAGGCTTTGGGTAAAGGTTTAGGGATAGGTTTACAGGTTAGGGTTAGTGTCAGGGTTAAATGTTAGGGTGAGAGTTAACAGTTATGGTTAGGGTTATTGGTTAGGGGTTGTGTTTATGCTTAGGGCACGTGCCTTGTCTGCACTAGGCGGAGAGGTTAGGGGGCTAGCATATTCTCTGGGAAATCACTCTATCGTATGCTGGGTATTGGCCCCTGGGTTTCATGCTGGACACAGTGGCAGGGCCTCCTTTCACACATGGCATGGGAGGATTATAGGCTTTCTAAACTCTGAGAAAGAAAAAGTCTGAGAATTAGATTTAGGGTTAGGATTATGGTTAGAATTAGGGATGAAGTTTAGTGTTAAGGTGATGCCTTAGGTTTAGGGGTTAGGTTTAGGGTCAGAGTTAAAGGTTAGTGTTAGGTTTAACAGTTACAGTTAGGTTTAGCGTTAAGGTTTAGTGTTAGGGTTCAGTTTAGGGGATAGGTTTTGGTACAAGTTAAGGTTTAAGTGTTAAGTTTAGAGTTAAAGATTACAATTAGGGTTAGGTTTAAAGGTAAGTGTGAGGATTAACGGTTAGGGTTAAGCATGAGGGTTAGGGATTAGGTTTAGTGTTAAGGGTTTATGTTAGTTTAGGGTTAGAGTTAAGTGTTATGGTTAGGGTTAGGGGTTAGGGTTAGATATAGGGTGCATGGTTAGGGTTACGTTTAGGGGTTAGGGTTACGGGTTAGGTTTAGGGTGAGTGTTTGGTGTTAGTGTTGGGCATTAGGATAAGGGCTTAGGTTTAGGGTTAGCGTTTAGGTTTAGTGTTAGGGCTTAGATTTAGCAGTTAGTTTAAGGGCACAGGACCTGTTTAATCTATGGTGAGAAGGGTGCAGAATTGGTCCCCTTGACACCACACCATCGTACCTGGGCCTTGGGCCCAGACCTACATGCAGGACTCAGGCGGAGCCTCTTCTCACTCATGGCATGGCTCTATTGTAGGCTTGGTGAACTCTGAAAATGGAGGAAATGTGAGAATTAGGGTTATGGTTATGGTTAACTGTTTGGGGTTAGGGGTTAGGGTTCGAGTGTGGTTCAGGGGTTAGAAATTAGGAGTTAGTGTTAGTGTTAGGGTTAGGGGTTAGGGGTTAGTGTTGGTTTAGGGGCTAGGGTTAGATTCAGAGTTAGGGTTAGTGTTAGGGTTAGGGTTAGGGATTATGGTTAGGGTTAGGAATTAGGGTTAGGGTTAGGCTTAAGGGATAGGATTAGGGTAAAGGGTTAAGGCTTAGGGTTAGCATTAGGGATTAGGGTTAGGGTTAAGTGTTAGGGTTTTGGTCTGATTTAAGGGCTAGGGTGAGCGTTAACAGTTAGGGTTAAGGTTAATTGTTAGGATTGGGGGTTAGGCTTAAGGATTCGTATTAGGGTTAGGGTATAAGGGTGAGACTTAAGTCTTATGGTTAGGGACAGGGCTTTTGGTTAGGGATAAGGGTTAGGAGTTAGGGTTACTTTTAGGCATAGGGTAGGATTAGGGGTGAGGGTTAGGGTTAGGGTTAGTGTTAGGGTTGTTGGTAGTGTTAAGGTTAGGGTTAGCAGTTTAGAATTAGGGTTAGGGATTAGGTTGTATGGTTATGGCTAAGATTTAGGGTTAGAATTATGGGATAGGCGTTGTTCTCAGTGTAAGTGTTATGCATTAACTTTAGGAGATGCGGTTAAAGTTAGGGTTACAGTGTGGTCTACATGATAAGGTGAGCAGTAGGATCAGGGTTAGGTGTTACGTTCAAGGTTAGGGTTATATGTTAGGCGTACTTTTTATGCTTAGGGCACGGGCCCTGTCTGCACTAGGCGGGAGGATTAGGGGTCTAGGATTGTGGCCGAGAACTTTCTCTATCGTACACTGGGTATGGGTCCCTGGGTTTCATGCAGGACACAGTGGCAGAGCCTCTTTTCACGCATGGCATGGGAGGATTGTAGGCTTTCTAAACTCTGAGAAAGCAAGAAGTCTGAGAATTAGATTTAGGGATAGGATTATGGTTAGTGTTAAGGATAAAGTTTAGCATTAGGGTGAGGGCTTAGGGTTAGGGGTTAGAGTTACGGTCAGGGTTAAACATTAGTGTTAGGTTTAATGGTTACAGTTAGCTTTAGGGTCAAGTGTTAGGGTTAAGGTTAAGGTTAGGGGTTAGGTTTTGGTACAGGGTAAGGGTTAACTGTTAGGTTTAGGGTTAAAGATTACGATTAGGGTTAGGTTTAAGGGTTAGTGTGAGAGTTAACGGTTAGGGTTAAGGTTAAGTGTTAGGGTTAGTGGTTAAGTTTAGGTTTAAGTGTTCGTGTTAGGTTTAGGGTTAGAGTTAAGTGTTATGGTTAGGGTTTGGGGTTAGGGTTAGGTTTAGGGTTCATCGTTAGGGTTACGTTTAGGCATTAGGGTTATGGGTAAGGATCAGGGTAAGGGTTTAATGTTAGTGTTGGGCGTTAGGGTCATGGCTTAAGTTTAGGGTTAAGGGTTAGTGTTAGAGTTAGCGTTAGGGCTTAGATTTAGAGGTTATTTTAAGGGCACAGGACCTGTGTAATCTATGGTGAGAAGTGTGCAGAATGGGTCATCGCCACACCACACCATCGTACCCGAGGCCTTGGGCCCAGACCTACATGCAGGTCTCAGGTAGAGCCTCTTCTCACGCATGGCATGGTTTTATTGTAGGCTTGGCTAACTCTGAGAATGGAGAAAGTGTGAGAATTATGGTTATGATTAGGGTTAGGTGTTTGGGGTTAGGGGTTAGTGTTCGCGTGAGGGTTAGGTGTTAGGGATTAGGGGTTAGGGTTAATGTTAGCATTAGGGGTTAACGGTTAGGGTTGGGTTAGGGACTAGGGATAGATTTAGCGTTGGAGTTAGGGTTAGGGTTAGGGGTTAGGGTTTAGGGTTAAGGGATAGGATTAGGGTTAAGGGTTAAGGCTTAGGGTTAGCATTAAGGGATAGGGTTAGGGTTAAGGGTTAGGGTTATGGTCCGAGTTAAGGGTTAGGGTGAGGGTTAACAGTTAGGGTTAGGGTTATAAGTTAGGGATAGTGTTAGGTTTAAGGTCTAGGGTTAGGGTTAGAGGTAGCTTTACTGCTAAGATTAGGTCTCGGCATTAAGGTAAGTGTTAGTGTTAGGGTTAAGGGTTAGGGTTAGGTTTAATTGTTAGGATTAGGATCAGAATTAAGGGTTAGGGGATAGGGTTAGGGTTTAGGGTAAACTTTTAAGGTTATGTTTAGGGATAAGGTTAGGGTTAGCGTTTAAGGTTAGGGTTAGTATTAGGGTTGTTTGTAGGGTTAAGGTAATGTTTAGTGGTTAGAATTAGGGTTAGGGATTAGGGGTTACTGTTATGGCTAGGAGTTAGGGTTAGAATTAAGTGATAGGGGTTGTTCTTAGCATAAGTGTTATGCATTAATGTTAGGATAAGTGGTTAAAGTTAGGTTTACGGTGAGGTTTATGTGTTAAGGTGAGCAATAGGATCAGGGTTAGAATTATGAGTGAGGGGTAGGGTTTTGCTTAGGGTATGGGCCCTGTCTTCCCTAGGAGTGGGACTGAGGGGGATGCGATTGTCACCAGAAACCCACTCTATCGTATGCAGGGTATGGGCCCATGGGTTTCTTGTAGGACACTCTGGCAGAGCCTGATTTCACGCATGGTAAAGGAGGATTGTAAGCTTTCAAATCTCTAAGAAAGTAAGAAGTCTGAGAATTAGATTTAAGGTTAGGATTATCGTTATGGTTAGGGATGAAGTTTAATCTTAGGGTGAGGGCTTCGGGTAAGGGGATACGGTTAGTTTTAGGGTTAAAAGTTACTGTTAGGTTTAACAGTTACAGTTAGACTTAGGGTTTAGGTTTAGGGTTAGGGTTAAGCTTAGGGGTTATGGTTTGGTACAGGGTTAGGGTTAAGTGTTAGGGTTAGGGTTAAAGATCGTGACAAGGGTTAGAGTTAAGGGTTAGTTTGAGTGTTAACAGTTAGGGTTAAGGATAACTTTTAGGGTTAGGGGTTAGGATTAGTGTTAGGGCTGAGATTTAGCGGTTAGTTTAAGGGCACAGGACCTGTTTAATCTATGGTGAGAGTGGTGCACAGGGTCGCTGCGACACAACACCACCGTACGCTGGGCCTTGGGCCAAGACCTACATACAGGACTCAGGTGGAGCCTCTTCTCACGCATGACATGGCCGTATTGTAGGCTTGGTTAACTCTGAGAATGGAAGAAGTGTCAGAAATCGGGTTAGGGCTGGCTGTAGGTGTTTTTAACCCCTAACCCTAACACTAACCCCCTAATCCTAACCCTAACACTAACCCCAAGGTTAAATCTAACCTTAACCCCTACGACAACCCTAACCCTAACCCTAACCCCTCTCACTGTAGAATAAACAGGTCCTGTGCCCTTAAACTAACCACTAAATCTAAGCCCTAACATCAACCCTAACCTCTGACCCTAAACCTAAGCCCTGAGCCTAAAGCCCAACACTAACTCTAAACTCTTACCCTAAAGCTAATCCCTAACCCTAATGCTAACCTCTAAACGTAACCCTAACTGTGAACCCTAAACCTAACCCTAACCTCGAGCGCTAACCATAGCACTTAACTCTAACCCTAAACCTAACATGAACCCTTAATCCTAACACTAACCCTAACCCTAACTCTTAACTTTAACCCTGACTGTTAACCCTCACACTAACCTTTAAACCTAACCTTAATCGTAATCTTTAACCCTAAACCTAATATTTAACCCTAATCCTGTACCAAACCCTAAACCCTAACCTTAAACCTAACCATAAACCTTAACCCTGAACCTAACTGTAACGGTTAAAACTAAGAGTAACCTGTAACGCTACCCGTAACCCCTAACTCTAAGCCTTCAACCTAACACTAACCTTGATCCTTAACCCGAACCCTAACCCTAACCCTAAATCTAATTCTCAGTCTTCTTGCTTTCTTAGAGTTTAGAAAGCCTACAATCCTCCCATGCCATGCGAGAAAGGAGGCTCTTCCACTGTGTCCTGAATGAACCGCTGGGGCCCATGGCCAGAGTACGATAGAGTGGGTTCCTGGTGACAATCCCAGCCCCCTAACCCCCCCCCCCCGCCTAATGCAGACAAGGCCAGTGCCCTAAGCATAAACTCTACACCTCACCCAAAACTCTAACCCTGAAAATAACATTTAACCCTGATTCTATTACTCACCTTAGAATGTAAACCTCACTGTAACCTGAACTTTAACCTCTTATCCTAACGTTAATGCATAACACTTACCCTGAGATTAACCCCTATCCCATAATTCTAACCCTATCTCCTAGTCATAACTGTGACAACTAATCCCTAACCCTAATTCTAAACCACTAGCACTAACTGTTACCCTACGTAGTTACTGTTACGGTAACCTACTGTTACCCTAACACTGAACCTAATCCTTACTCCTAACGCCAAAGCTATGGCTAAAAATAATGCTAACCCTTGACCCTTTACCCTAACTCCTAACCCTAATCCTAATCCTAACCACTAAACCCAACCTTAGCTCTTAACCCTAACCCTAAACCTTACCCTGACGCCTAGACCTAACCCTGACACTAACCTAACACCTAACCCTAATCATAACCCCTAAAGCTAACCCTAACCCTGAACCCTAAACCTAACCCTAACACTTAATACTAACTATATCACTAACCCCTAACCCCAACCCTAACCCTAACTGTTAACCCTCACCCTAACCCTTAAACCGGACCCTAACACTAAATCTTAACCCTAAACCTACGCCCAACCCTTAACCATAATCCTATCCCTTAACCCTAAACCTAACCCCTAACCCTAAACCTAACACTAACCCCAATCCTAATTCTAACCATAGCCCTTAATACATCACTACGCCTAACCCCTAACCCTAACCCCTAATGCTAACCCTAACACTGAACCCTAAACCTAACCCTATCCCTAACCCTTAAACATAACTCTATCCCTAACCAATAATCCTAAGCCTAATCTTTAACCCTCACCCTAGAGCTTAACTCAAACCGTATCCCTAAGCCTAAACCCCAACCCTAACACTTAACACAAACCCTAAGCCTTAACACTTAACTCCATTCCTATCCTTTAACCCTAACACTAACCCTGATGCCTAATCCTAACCCTAACACTAACCCCAACCATAAATCTAACCCTAGCCCCTAACGCAAAACTAACCCCTAACCCTAACACTAACCCTAAATCCTAGTCCCTAACCACTAAACCTCACTTGAACCCTAACCCCTAACACCAAACCCTTAACCCTAACCATAACCCTATTTCTCACACTACTTCCATTCTCAGAGTTAACCAAGCCTAAAATACAACCATGCAATGCGTGAGTAGAGTTTCCGCATGAGTCCTGCAAGTAGGTCTGGGCCAAAGGCCCAGGATCCGATGGTGTGGTGTCGCATGGAAACATTCTGCACCCTTCTCACCATAGATTACACAGGTCCTGTACCCTTAAACTAACCGCCAAATCAAAGCCCAAACACTGACCCTAACCCCTAACCCTAAACCTAAGCCCTCACCCTAATGCCCAACACTAACACTAAACGCTTACCCTAAACCTAACCCCTAAATGTAACCTTAACCATGAACCCTAAACCTAACCCAAACCCCTAACCCTAACCATAACACTTAACTCTAACCCTAAACCTAACATGAACACTTAACCCTAACCCTAACCCATAAACCTAACACTTAACCTTAACCCTAACCGTTAACCCTCACACTAAACCTTAACCCTAACCCTAATCCTAATCTTTAAGCCTAAACCTAGCACTTAACCCTTACCCTGTACCAAAACCTAACCCCTAATCTTAACCCTAAGCTTAAACCTTAAAGCTTAACCCTAAACCTAACTGTAACTGTTAAACCTAACACTAACCTTTAACCCTGACCCTAACTGAAACCCCTAACCCTAAGCCCTCACCATAACAGTAACCTATATTGCTAACCCTAACCCTAATCCTAGCCCTAAATTTAATTCTCAGACTTCTTGCTTTCTCAGAGTTTACAAAGCCTACAATCCTCCCATGCCATGTGTAGAAGGAGGCTCGGCCACTGTGTCCGGCATGAAACCAAGGGGCCCATACCCAGCATATGATAGAGTGGCTTCCGGCATCTATCCTAGCCCTCTAAGCCCCCTCCTAGAGCAGAGAGGGCTCGTGATATAAGCATAAACACTACCCCTCACCCATAACCCTAACCCTGAACATCACAGCTCACCCTGATACTATTGCTCACCTTAACACATCAACCTCACCATAACTCTAACTTGAACCCGTTATCCTAACGTTAATGCATAAGACTTACCCTAAGAACAACCGCTATCCCTTAATTCTAACCCTAACTCCTAGCCACAATTGTAACACCTAATCCCTAAGGCTAATTCAAAACTGCTAAACATTACCTTATCTCTACAAACTAACCCTAACCCTAACCGCTAACCCTAACCGTACACCTAAAAATAACCGTAACACTTGACACTTAACCCTAACCCTTAACCCTGATCCTAATCCTAACAATTAAACCTAACCCTAACTCTTAAGCCTAACACTAACACGTACCCTAATGCCTAGACCTAACCCTAAGAGTAAACGTAACCCCTAACCCTAACGCTAATCCCTAATGCTAACCCTAACACTGAACTCTAATCCTAAGACTTAAACCTAACTCTATCCTTAACCCATAACCCTAGCCCTAACCGTTAACCCCACACTAACCCTTAACTCGAACTGTAACCCTAAACCTTAAAACTAAACCTAACACTTAACGCTAACCCTAAGCCTTAACGCTTAACCCTTATCCTATCCCTTAACCCTAACCCTAACCCCTAACGCTAACCCTAACCCCACTCTAAATCTAACCCTAGCCCCTAACCCAACCCTAACCCCTAAGCCCTAACCCTATCACTAAACCCAACACCTACTCCCTAACCCCTAATCCTCACTCGAAGCTTAAGCCCTAACCCCAAGCCCTCTCCCTGACTAATCTTCATCCCTAACCCTAACCATAATCCTAACCCTAAATCTAATTCTCAGACTTCTTGCTATCTCAGAGTTTTAAAAGCCTACAATTCTCCAAAGCCATGCGTGAAAGCTGGCTCTGCCACAGTGTCCTGCATGAAACCCAGGAGCCCATACTCTTTGTACAATAGAGTGGGTTCCCGGGGACAATCACAGCCCCCTAACTCCCCCTGCTAGTGCTGACAGGGCCCATGCCCTAAGCAAAATCCCTGCACCTCACCCATAACCCTAACCCTGAACATAACACCTAACCCTGATGTTATTGTTCACCTTAACACGTAAACCTCACTGTAACCCTAACTTTAACCCCTATCCTAATGTTATTGCATAACACTTACCCTAAGAACAAACCCTATCCCTTAATTCTAAGCCTAACTCCTAGCATAACCGTAACACCTAATCCCTAACCGTAATTCTAAACTGCTAAACATTACCTTCACCCTACAAACAACCCTAACACTAACCCTAACTCTAACCGCTAACCCTAACCCTAACCATTACCCTGATCATAATCCTAACAATTAAACCTAACCCTAATTCTTAACCCTAACACGAACCATTACCATAATGCCTAGACCTAACCCTAACTGTAACCCTAACCCCTAACCCTAACCCTAACCGCTAATGCTAACCCTAACCCCGAACCCTAAACCTAACCCTAACCCTATCCCTTAAACCTATTACTATCCCTAAACCATTACCCTAATCGCAACTGTTAACCCTCACTCTCACCCTTAACTTGGAACGAAACCCTAACCCTTAACCCTAACCTTAACCCTTACTGCTAATCTTAAGCCTTCACCCTTTACCTTAATCCTATCTTGTAAGCCTAACCCTAACGCTGACCCCTAACCCACCTGAACATTAACCCTAAACCTAAATCTAACGCTAGCCCCTTACAAAAACCTAACACCTAACCCCTGACACACTAATCCTAACTTCTAATTCCTAACCACTAAACTTCACTCAAACCCAAACCTCTAACCCCAAACACATAACCCTAACCATAACCCTAATTCTCACACTTCCTTCGTTCTCAGAGTTGACCAAGCCTACAATAGAGCCATGCCACAAGTGAGAAGAGGCTCTGCCTGAGTCCTGCATGTAGGTCTGGGCCCAAGGCCCAAGTACGATGGTTTGGTGTTGAGGCGACCCAGTCTGCACCCTTCCCACCATAGATTAAACAGAGCATGTGCCCTTAAACTAACCACTAAATCTAAGCCCTAACACTAAACCTAAATCCTAACCCTAAACCTCGGCCCTTATCCTAACGCCCAACAGTAACACTAAACACTCACCCTAAACTTAACCCGTAACCCGAACCCCTAAATGTAACCCTAACCATTAACCCTAAACCTAACCCTAACCTCTAGCCATAACCATAACACTTAACTCTAAACCTAAATGTTACACGAAGCCTTATTCCTAACCCTAAGCCAAACCCTAACCCTTAATCTTAACCCTTACCATTAACCCTCACACTAACCCTTAACCCTAACCCTAATCCTAGTCTTTAACCATAAAGCTAACACTGAAGCCTAACCCTGTGCCAAACGATAAAACCAAACCTTAACCCTAACCCTGAAACTTAACCGTAAACGTAACTGTAACTGTTAAAAATAACACAAACCTTTAACCCTAACCCCTAACCCTAAGAGCCCACCCTAACACTAATCTTCCTCGCTAAACATTACCATAATCCTACCCCTAAATCTAATTGTCAGACTTCTTGCTTTCTCAGAGTTTAGAAAGCCTACAATCCTCCCATGCCATGAGTAAAAGGGGGCTCTACCACTGTGTCCTGCATGAAACCCAGGAACCCATATCCAGCGTACGATAGAGTGGGTTCCCGGGGACAATCCCATCCCCCTAACCCCCGCCCCCCTACGCTAAGTATAAACACTACCCCTAACAGATAACCCTCACCCTGAATATAACACCTGACCCTGATCCTATTGCTCACCTTAAAACATAAACCTCCCCGTAACCCTAACTTATCCCCTTATCTTAACCTTAATGCATAACACCCTGAGAAGAAGCCCCATTCCATAATTCTAATCCTAATCCCCAGCCATAACGATAAGACCTCATCCCTAATTCTAAAATGCCAACCCTAACCTTCACCCTACCAACAACCCTAACCCTAACCCTAACCTCTAACCCTAAGCCCTCACCCTATCACTAATCTTCAGCCCTAAATCGTACCGTAATCCTAACCCGAAATCTAATTCTCAGACTTCTTGCTTTCTCAGAGTTTTGAAAGCCTACAATCCTACTAAGCCATGCATGAAAGCCGGCTCTGCCACAGTGTCCTGCAAGAAACCCAGAGGCCCATACACAGCGTACGATAGAGTGGGTTTCCAGCGACCACAACCGACCCCTAACTTCGATTCCTAGGGCATACAGGGCCCATGCCCTAAGCATAAACACTACCCCTCACCCATAACCCTAACCCAGAACATAACACCTAACCCTGATCCTACTGCTCACCTTAACACGTAAACCTCACCGTAACCCTAACTTTAACCCCATATCGTAACGTTAATGCATGACACCCTGAGAACAAGCCCTATACTGTAATACTAACCCTAACTCCTAGCCATAAGCATAACACCTAATCTCTAATTCTGAAACACCAACCCTAACCTTAACCCTACCAACAACACTAACACTAACCCTAACCCCTTACCCTAACCCTACGTCTAAAAATAACCGTAACCATTGATCCTTAGTCATAACCCCTAACCTTAACCCTAACCCTTAACCCTAATCCCAATCCTAACCATTAAACATAACCCCAACTCTTAACCCTAACTCTAACCTGTACCTTAATGCCTAGAGTTCTGACCCCAACACTGACCTACAGTTAGAAGTAACACAAACCCCTAATGCTAACCTTAAACCTGAACAATAAACCTAATCCTTAACCATAACACCCTAACCCTAACCCTAACCCTTAACCCTGACACTAACCCTAAACCTTAACCCTAAACCTGAACCCTAACCCTAAGCCTACCCTTAACCCTAACCCTATCCATTAACCCTAACCGCTAACGATAACACTAACCCCAACCCTAAACCTACCCATGGCCCCCTAACCGAGAATTAACACCGAACCCGTAACACTAACTCTACCCCTAACCACTAGCACCTAACCCTGACTCCAAACCTAACCCCTAACTCGAAACCCCTAACCCCAACCCTAACCTTAATTCTCACACTACTTCCATGCCCGAGTGAAGCAAGCCTACAATACAGCCATGCCATGTGTGAGATGAGGCTCCGCCTGAGTCCTGCAGGTAGGTCTTGTCCCAGGGCCCAGGGAATGATGTTGTGCTTTCGTGGTGACTCCGACCACACCCCTCTAACCGTAGATTAACCAGGTCCTGTGCCCTTAAACTGACCGCTAAATCTAAGCCCTACCACCAACCCTAACCCCTAACCCTGAACCTAAGCTGCGAGCCTAAAGCCCAACACTAACTCTAAACCCTTACCATAAACCTAATCCCTAACCCTAATGCTAACCCCTAAACGTAACCCTAACCGTGAACAGTAAACCTAACCCTAACCTCTAACACAAACCCTAACACATAACTCTAACCCTAAAACTAACCCTAACACTTAACCCTAAACCTAAACCCTAACTCTAACGCTTAACCTTAATCTTAACCGTTAACTCTCATGCTAACCTTTAATCCTATCCCTAATCCTAATCTTCAACCCTAAACCTACCACAACCCTAACCCTGTACCAAACCCTGACCCCTTATCTTAACCCTATCCGCTAACCTCAACCCCAAAACGAACTGTAACCGTTAAACCTAACAGTAACCTTAAACCGTAACCCTAATCTGTAACCCTATCCCCTCACCATAACACTACACTTCATCCTGAACCCTAACCATAATCCTAACCCTAAATCTAATTCTCAGACTTCTTGCTTTCTTAGAGTTTAGAAAGCCTGCAATCCTCCAATGCCATGTGTGAAAGGGGCTCTACCACTGTGTCCTGCATGAAATCCACGGGCCCATACCCAGTGTCCGATACAGTGGGTTCCTGGTGACAATCCCAGCCCCCTAAACTCCCCCCAGCTTAATGCCAACAGGGCCAGTGCGCTAAGCATAAATGATACCTTTAACAGATAACCCTAACCCTGAACATAACACCCAACCCTGTTCCTATTTCTCCCCTTAACACGTAAACCTCACCGTGAGCCTAACTTTAACCTCTTAACGTAACGTTAATGCATAACCCATTCCCTGAGAACATCCCCTATCCCATAATTCTAACCCTATCTCCTACTCATAACTGTAACACCTAATCCCTAACCCTAATTCGAAACCGCTAAGCCTAACCGTAACGCTGCCTACAACCCTAACACTGACAGGAACCCTTAGTTCTAACCCCAACGCTATGCCTAACAAAAACCCTAACCCTTGACCCTAACCCTTCACCCTAACCCATAAGCCTTACCCTAACCCTTAACCCTAATCCTAATCCTAACCATTAAACCTAACCCTAGCTCTTAAAGCTAACCCTAAACCTTACCCTCACGACTAGACCTAACCCTGACACTGTCTTAACACCTAACCCTAACCAGAACCCCTAAAGCTAACCCTGAACCCTATCCCTAACCCTAGCAGTAAACTTTAACCCTAAACCTAAGCCCAACTCGTAACCCTAATCCTATCCTTTTACCCTAAAACTAACCCCTAAACCTAACCCCTATACCTCACCCTAACTCTAACCCCAATCCTAATTCTAACCATACCCCTTCATAAAACACTAACTCCTAACCGCTAACCCTAACACTAACCAAAAACCCTAATCACTAATCCCTCACCCTAACGCTTAACCTTTACCCTAACCGTTAACCCTCACCCTAAATCTTAACACTAACCTTAACCTTTAACTCTAAGCCTAACACTTAACCCTACAGTAAGGAAGACCCTTAATGCTAATGTGATCCCTTATCCCTAACCCTAACACTACAGCTAAAAATAAACCTAACCTTGGATCCTTAAACCTAACCCCTAACACTTACTTTAACCCCAAACCCTAACCCTAATCCTGAGCATTAAACCTAACCCTATCTCTTAACCCTTACGCTAGCCCTTACCCTAACGCCTAGATCTAACCCTAAATCTAACCTACCGCCTAATCCTAACCTTAAGCCCTAATGCTAACTCTAACCCTGAACCCTAAACCTACCTGTAACCCTTGACACTAACCCTATCCGTGAACCTTAACCCTGACCCTAACCATTATCCGCACCGAAGCCTTTAACCCTGACCCTAACCCTAATCCTTAATGATAACCCTAACACTAAACCCTAACCCTAAGCCCAACACTTAACCCTAATCCTATCCCTTAACCCTAACCCTAACCCTAACCCTAATGCTAACCCCTAAACGTAACCCTAACCGTGACTAGTAAACCTAACCCTAACCTCTAACGCAAACCATAGCACATAACTCTAACCCTAAAACTAACCCTAACCCTAACCCTATCTCCTAGTCATCACTGTGACACCTAATCCCTAACCCTAATTCTAAACCGCTAACCCTAACCGTAACCCTACCTACAACCCTAACACTGACAGGAACCCTTACTTCTAACCCCAACGCTATGCCTAACAAAAACCCTAACCCTTGACCCTAACCCTTCACCCTAACCCCTAAGCCTTACCCTAACCCTTAACCCTAAACCTAATCCTAACCATTAAACCTAACCCTAGCTCTTAAAGCTAACCCTAAACCTTACCCTAACGACTAGACCTAACCCTGACACTAACCTGACACCTAATCCTAACCAGAACACCTAAAGCTAACCCTGAACCCTATCCCTAACCCTAGCAGTAAAATTTAACCCTAAACCTAAGCCCAACCCGTAACCCTAATCCTATCCTTTTACCCTAACCCTTAACCCTAACCCTAATCCTAACCATTAAACCTAACCCTAGCTCTTAAAGCTAACCCTAAACCTTACACTCACGACTAGACCTAACCATGACACTAACCTAACACCTAACCCCAACCAGAACCCCTAAAGCTAACCCCGAAACCTATCCCTAACCCTAGCAGTAAACTTTAACCCTAAACCCAAGCCCAACCCATAACCCTAATTCTATCCTTTTACCCTAAAACTAACCCCTAAACCTAACCCCTACACCCCACCCTAACTCTAACCCCAATCCTAATTCTAACCATAGCCCTTCATAAAACACTAACTCCTAACCGCTAACCCTAACACTAACCAAAAACCCTAATCACTAATCCCTAATTCTAACGCTTAACCTTTACCCTAACCGTTAACCCTCACCCTAAATCTTAACACTGACCCTAACCTTAATCTTTAACTCTAAGCCTAACCCTTAACCCTACAGTAAGGAAGACCCTTAATGCTAATGGGATCCCTTATCCCTAACCCTAACACTACAGCTAAAAATAACCCTAACCTTTGATCCTTAAACCTAACCCCTAACACTTACTTTAACCCCAAACCCTAACCCTAATCCTAAGCATTAAACCTAACCCTATCTCTTAACCCTAACGCTAGCCCTTACCCTAACGCCTAGATCTAACCCTAAATCTAACCTACCGCCTAATCCTAACCTTAAGCACTAATGCTAACACTAACCCTGAACCCTAAACCTACCCGTAACCCTTAACACTAACCCTATCCGTGAACCTTAACCCTGACCCTAACCATTACCCGCACCCAAGCATTTAACCCTGATTCTCACCCTAATCCTTAATGATAAACCTAACACTAAACCCTAACCCTAAGCCCAACACTTAACCCTAATCCTATCCCTTAACCCTAACCCTAACCCTAATGCTACCCCCTAAACGTAACCCTAACCGTGACCTGTAAACCTAACCCTAACCTCTAACACAAACCATAGCACATAACTCTAACCCTAAAACTAACCCTAACCCTAACCCTAACCCTAAACCCTAACTCTTAACCTTAACCCTAAGTGTTAACTCTCACGCTAACCTTTAATCCTAACCCTAATCCTAATCTTCAACCCTAAACCTAACACTTAACCCTAACCCTGTACCAAACCCTAACCCCTCATCTTAACCCTAACCGTAAACTTCAACCCGAAACCAAAGTGTAACCGTTAAACCTAAGAGTAACCTTTAACCCTAACCCTAATCCCTAACCCTAAGCCCTCACCCTAACACTAAACTTCATCCTTAACCCTAACCATAATCCTAACCCTAAATCTAATTCTCAGACTTCTTGCTTGCTTAGAGTTTAGAAAGCCTGCCATCCTCCCATGCCATGCGTGAAAGGAGGCTCTACCACTGTGTCCTGCATGAAACCCACGGGCCCATACCCAGAGTATGATAGAGTGGGTTCCCGGGTACAATCCCAGCCCCCTAAACTCCCCACGCCCGCCTAATGCAGACAGGGCCCGTGCGCTAAGCATAAACAATACCTTTAACAGATAACCCTAACCCTGAACATAACACCCAACCCTGTTCCTATTTCTCCCCTTAACACGGAAACCTCACCGTGCGCCTAACTTTAACCTCTTATCCTAACGTTAATGCATAACCCATTTCCTGAGAACAACCCCTATCCCATAATTCTAACCCTATCTCCTAGTCATCACTGTGACACCTAATCCCTAACCCTAATTCTAAACCGCTAACCCTAACCGTAACCCTACCTACAACCCTAACACTGACAGTAACCCTTACTTCTAACCCCAACGCTATGCCTAACAAAAACCCTAACCCTTGACCCTAACCCTTCACCCTAACCCCTAAGCCTTACCCTAACCCTTAACCCTAATCCTAATCCTAACCATTAAACCTAACCCTAGCTCTTAAAGCTAACCCTAAACCTTACCCTCACGACTAGACCTAACCCTGACACTAACCTAACACCTAACCCTAACCAGAACCCCTAAAGCTAACCCTGAACCCTAGCAGTAAACTTTAAACCTAAACCTAAGCCCAACCCGTAACCCTAATCCTATCCTTTTACCCTAAAACTAACCCCTAAACCTAACACCTATACCTCACCCTAACTCTAACCCCAATCCTAATTCTAACCATACCCCTTCATAAAACACTAACTCATAACCGTAACCCTAACACTAACCAAAAACCCTAATCACTAATCCCTAACCCTAACGCTTAACGTTTACCCTAACCGTTAACCCTCACCCTAAAACTTAACACTGACCCTAACCTTAACCTTTAACTCTAAGCCTAACCCTTAACCCTACAGTAAGGAAGACCCTTAATGCTAATGGGATCCCTTATCCCTAACCCTAACACTACAGCTAAAAATAACCCTAACCTTGGATCCTTAAACCTAACCCCTAACACTTACTTTAACCCCAAACCCTAACCCTAATCCTAAGCATTAAACCTAACCCTATCTCTTAACCCTAACGCTAGCCCTTACCCTAACGCCTAGATCTAACCCTAAATCTAACCTACCCCCTAATCCTAACCTTAAGCCCTAATGCTAACTCTAACCCTGAACCCTAAACCTACCTGTAACCCTTAACACTAACCCTATCCATGAACCTTATACCTGACGATAACCATTAACCGCAACAAGCATTTAACCCTAACCCTAACCATAATCCTTAATGATAACCCTAACACTAAACCCTACCCTAATCCCAACACTTAACCCTATTCCTATCCCTTACCCCTAACCCTAACCCTAATGCTACCCCCTAAACGTAACCCTAACCGTGAACAGTAAACCTAACCCTAACCTCTAACACAAACCATAGCACATAACTCTAACCTTAAAACTAACCCTAACCCTAACCCTAACCCTAAACCCTAACTCTTAACCTTAACACAAAGCGTTAACTCTCATGCTAACCTTTAATCCTAACCCTAATCCTAATCTTCAACCCTAAACCTAACACTTAACCCTAACCCTGTACCAAACCCTAACCCCTCATCTTAACCCTAACCATAAACCTCAACCATAAACCAAAGTGTAACCATTAAACCTAAGGGTAACCTTTAACCCTAACCCTAATCCCTAACCCTAAGCCCTCACCCTAACACTAAACTTCATCCTTAACCCTAACCATAATCCTAACGCTAAATCTAATTCTCAGACTTCTTGCTTTCTTTGAGTTTAGAAAGCCTGCAATCCTCCCATGCCATGCGTGAAAGGAGGCTCTACCACTGTGTCCTGCATGAAACCCACGGGCCCATACACAGAGTATGATAGAGTGGGTTCCCGGGTACAATCCCAGCCCCCTAAACTCCCCCCGCCCGCCTAATGCAGACAGGGCGCGTGCGCTAAGCATAAACAATACCTTTAACAGATAACCCTAACCCTGAACATAACACCCAACCCTGTTCCTATTTCTCCCCTTAACACGTAAACCTCACCGTGCGCCTAACTTTAACCTCTTATCCTAACGTTAATGCATAACCCATTTCCTGAGAACAACCCCATCCCATAATTCTAACCCTATCTCCTAGTCATCACTGTGACACCTAATCCCTAACCCTAATTCTAAACCGCTAACCCTAACCGTAACCCTACCTACAACCCTAACACTGACAGTAACCCTTACTTCTAACCCCAACGCTATGCCTAACAAAAACCCCAACCGTTGACCCTAACCCTTCACCCTAACCCCCAAGCCTTACCCTAACCCTTATCCCTAATCCTAATCCTAACCATTAAACCTAACCCTAGCTCTTAAAGCTAACCCTAAACCTTACCCTCACGACTAGACCTAAGCCTGACACTAACCTTACACCTAACCCTAACCAGAACCCCTAAAGCTAACCCTGAACCCTATCCCTAACCCTAGCAGTAAACTTTAACCCTAAACCTAAGCCCAACCCGTAACCCTAATCCTATCCTTTTACCCTAAAACTAACCCCTAATCCTAACCCTTATACCTCACCCTAACTCTAACCCCAATCCTAATTCTAACCATACGCCTTCATAAAACACTAACTCCTAACCGCTAACCCTAACACTAACCAAAAACCCTAATCACTAATCCCTAACCCTAACGCTTAACCTTTACCCTAACCGTTAACCCTCACCCTAAATCTTAACACTGACCCTAACCTTAACCTTTAACTCTAAGCCTAACCCTTAACCCTACAGGAAGGAAGACCCTTAATGCTAATGGGATCCCTTATCCCTAACCCTAACACTACAGCTAAAAATAACACTAACCTTGGATCCTTAAACCTGACCCCTAACACTTACTTTAACCCCAAACCCTAACCCTAATGCTAAGCATTAAACCTAAACCTATCTCTTAACCCTAACGCTAGCCCTTACCCTAACGCCTAGATCTAACCCTAAATCGAACCTACCGCCTAATCCTAACCTTAAGCCCTAATGCTAACTCTAACCCTGAACCCTAAACCTACCCATAACCCTTAACACTAACCCTATCCGTGAACCTTAACCCTGACCCTAACCATTACCCCCACCCAAGCATTTAACCCTGACCCTAACCCTAGTCCCTAATGATAACCCT
>NW_027182851.1:162500-165000 GCF_041146395.1 Eulemur rufifrons
CCCTAACCCCTAACCCTAACCCTAACCCCTAACCCTAACCCCTAACGCTAACCCCTAACCCAAACACCTAACCCTAACCCTAACCCCAACCCCAACCCCAACCCTAAACCAACCCTAAACCTAACCATAACCCTAACCACTAACCCTAACCCCTAACCCTAACCCCTAACCCTAACCCTAACCATAACCCCTAACCCTAACCCTAACCCCTAACACCTATCCCTACCCCTACGCCTAACCCTAACGCCTAACCCTACCCCTACCCCTACCCATAACCCTAACCCTAATCCCTAACCACTAACCCTAACCCTAACACCTAACCCTAACCCTAACCCCTAACTCTAACCCCTAACCCTAACCCCTAACCCTAACCCTAACTCCAACCCCAACCCCAACCCTAACCCAACCCTAAACCTAACCATAACCCTAACCCCTGACCCTGACCCTGACCCTAACCCTAACCCCTAACCCTAACCCTAACCCTAACCCCTAACCCTAACCCTAACTCCAACCCCAACCCCAACCCTAACCCAACCCTAAACCTAACCCTAACCCCAACCCTAACCCTAACCCTAACCCCTACCCCTACCCTACCCCTAACCCTAACCCCTAACCCTACCACTACCCCTACCCCTAACCCTAACCTTAATCCCTAACCCTACCCCTAACCCCTAACCCTACCCCTAACCCTAACCCTAAACCTAACCCCTAACCCTAACCCCTAACCCTAACCCTAACCCCTAACCCCTAACACTAACACCTAACCCTAACCCTAACCCCTAACCCTAACCCTAACCCTAACCCCGACCCCAACGCCAACCCTAACCCTAAACCTAAACCCTAACCCTGACCCTGACCCTGACCCTGATCCTAACCCCTAATCCTAACCCTAACCCCTAACCCTACCCCTACCCCTACCCCTACCCTAACCCTAACCCTAACACAACCCTAACCCTAACCCTAACCCAACCCTAACCCTAACCCTAACCCGAACCCGAACCCTTACCCTAACCCTAACCCCTAACCCTAACCCTAACCCCTAACCCTAACCCTAACCCCAACCCCAACCATAACCCTAACCCCCTAACCCTAACACTAACCCTAACCCCTAACCCTAACCCTAACCCCTAACCCTAACCCTAACCCCTAACCCTAACCCTAACCCCTAACCCCTGACCCTGACCCTTACCCTAACCCTAACCCCTAACCCTAACCCTAACCCTAACTCTAACCCTGAACCCTAAACCTACCCGTAACCCTTAACACTAAACCTATCCGTGAACCTTAACCCTGACCCTAACCATTACCCGCACCCAAGCTTTTAACTCTGACCCTAACCCTAATCCTTAATGCTAACCCTAACACTAAACCCTAACCCTAAGCCCAACACTTATCCCTAATCCTATCCCTTAACCTTAACCTTAACCCTAATGCTACCCCATAAACGTAACCCTATCCGTGACCAGTAAACCTAACCCTAACCTATAACACAAACCATAGCACATAACTCTAACCATAAAACTAACCCTAACCCTAACCCTAACCCTAAACCCTAACTCTTAACCTTAACCCTAAGCGTTAACTCTCACGCTAACCTTTAATCCTAACCCTAATCCTAATCTTCAACCCTAAACCTAACACTTAACCCTAACCCTGTACCAAACACTAAACCCTCATCTAAACCCTAACCGTAAACCTCAACGCTAAACCAAAGTGTAACCGTTAAACCTAAGAGTAACCTTTAACCCTAACCCTAATCAAGCCCTCACCCTAACACTAAACTTCATCCTTAACCCTAACCATAATCCTAACCCTAAATCTAATTCTCAGACTTCTTGCTTTCTTAGAGTTTAGAAAGCCTGCAATCCTCCCATGCCATGCGTGAAAGGAGGCTCTACCACTGTGTCCTGCATGAAACCCATGGGCCCATACCCAGGGTATGATAGAGTGGTTTCCCGGGTACAATCCCAGCCCGCTAAACTCCCCCCGCCCGCCTAATGCAGACAGGGCCCGTGTGCTAAGCATAAACAATACCTTTAACAGATAACCCTAACCCTAACCCTAACCCTAACCTAACACCTAACCCTAACCAGAACCCCTAAAGCTAACCCTGAACCCTATCCCTAACCCTAGCAGTAAACTTTAACCCTAAACCTAAGCCCAACCCGTAACCCTAATCCTATCCTTTTACCCTAAAACTAACCCCTAAACCTAACTCCTATACCTCACCCTAACTCTAACCCCAATCCTAATTCTAACCATACCCCTTCATAAAACACTAACTCCTAACCGCTAACCCTAACACTAACCAAAAATCCTAATCACTAATCCCTAACCCTAACGCTTAACCTTTACCCTAACCGTTAACCCTCACCCTAAATCTTAACACTGACCCTAACCTTAACCTTTAACTCTAAGCCTAACCCTTAACCCTACATTAAGGATGACCCTTAATGCTAATGGGATCCCTTATCCCTAACCCTAACACTACAGCTAAAAA
>NW_027182851.1:177500-182500 GCF_041146395.1 Eulemur rufifrons
ACCCTAAGCCAAAAACTTATCCCTAATCCTATCCCTTAACCCTAACCATAAGCCTAACCCTAATGCTACCCCCGTAAACCTAACCCTAGCCGTGACCAGTAAATCTAACCCTAACCTCTAACACAAACCATAGCACATAACTCTAACCCTAAAACTAACCCTAACCCTAACCATAAACCCTAACTCTTAACCTTAACCCTAAGCGTTAACTCTCACGCTAACCTTTAATCCTAACCCTAATCCTAATCTTCAACCCTAAACCTAACACTTAACCCTAACCCTGTACCAAACCCTAACCCCTCATCTTAACCCTAACCGTAAACCTCAACCCTAAACCAAAGTGTAACCGTTAAACCTAAGGGTAACCTTTAACCCTAACCCTAATCCCTAACCCTAAGCCCTCACCCTAACACTAAACTTCATCCTTAACCCTAACCATAATCCTAACCCTAAATCTAATTCTCAGACTTCTTGCTTTCTTAGAGTTTAGAAAGCCTGCAATCCTCCCATGCCATGCGGGAAAGGAGGCTCTACCACTGTGTCCTGCATGAAACCCACGGGCCCATACCCAGAGTATGATAGAGTGGGTTCCCGGGTACAATCCCAGCCCCCTAAACTCCCCCCGCCCGCCTAATGCAGACAGGGCCCGTGCGCTAAGCATAAACAATACCTTTAACAGATAACCCTAACCCTGAACATAACACCCAACCCTGTTCCTATTTCTCCCCTTAACACGTAAACCTCACCGTGCGCCTAACTTTAACCACTTATCCTAACGTTAATGCATAACCCATTTCCTGAGAACAACCCCTATCCCATAATTCTAACCCTATCTCCTAGTCATCACTGTGACACCTAATCCCTAACCCTAATTCTAAACCGCTAACCCTAACCGTAACCCTACCTACAACCCTAACACTGACAGTAACCCTTACTTCTAACCCCAACGCTATGCCTAACAAAAACCCTAACCCTTGACCCTATCCCTTCACCCTAACCCCTAAGCCTTACCCTAACCCTTAACCCTAATCCTAATCCTAACCATTAAACCTAACCCTAGCTCTTAAAGCTAACCCTGAACCTTGCCTTCACGACTAGACCTAACCCTGACACTAACCTAACACCTAACCCTAAGCAGAACCCCTAAAGCTAAGCCTGAACCCTATCCCTAACCGTAGCAGTAAACTTTAACCCTAAACCTAAGCCCAACCCGTAACCCTAATACTATCCTTTTACCCTAAAACTAACCCCTAAACCTAACCCCTATACCTCACCCTAACTCTAACCCCAATCCTAATTCTCACCATACCCCTTCATAAAACACTAACTCCTAACCGCTAACCCTAACACTAACCAAAAACCCTAATCACTAATCCCTTACCCTAACGCTTAAACTTTACCCTAAGCATTAACCCTCACCCTAAATCTTAACACTGACCCTAACCTTAAAATTTAACTCTAAGCCTAACCCTTAACCCTACAGGAAGGAAGACCCGTAATGCTAATGGGATCCCTTTTCCGTAACCCTAACACTACAGCTAAAAATAACAGTAACCATTCATCCTTAAACCTAACCCCTAACACTTACTTTAAACCCAAATCCTAACCCTAATCCTAAGCATTAAACCTAACCCTATCTCTTAACCCTAACGCTAGCCCTTACCCGAACGCCTAGATCTAACCCTAAATCGAACCTACCACCTAATCCTAACCTTAAGCCCTAATGCTAACTCTAACCCTGAACCCTAAACCTACCCGTAAACCTTAACACTAACCCTATCCGTGAACCTTAACCCTGACCCTAACCATTACCCGCACCCAGGCATTTAACCCTGACCCTACCCCTAATCCTTAACGATAACCCTAACACTAAACCCTAACCCTAAGGCTAACACTTAACCGTAATCCTATCCCTTAACCCTAACCCTAACCCTAAACCTAATGCTAACCCCTAAACGGAACCCTAACCGTCACCAGTAAACCTAACCCTAACCTCTAACACAAACCATAGCACATAACTCTAACCCTAAAACTAACCCTAACCCTAAACCTAACCCTAAACCCTAACTCTTAACCTTAACCCTAAGCGTTAACTCTCACGCTATCCTATAATCCTAACCCTAATCCTAATCTTCAACCCTAAACCTTACACTTAACCCTAACCCTGTACCAAACCCTAACCCCTCATCTTAACCGTAACGGTAAACCTCAACCCTAAACCAAAGTGTAACCGTTAAACCTAAGAGTAACCTTTAATCCTAACCCTAATCCCTAACCCTAAGCCCTCACCCTAACACTAAACTTCATCCTTAACCCTAACCATAATCCTAACCCTAAATCTAATTCTCAGACTTCTTGCTTTCTTAGAGTTTAGAAAGCCTGCAATCCTCCCATGCCATGCGTGAAAGGAGGCTCTACCACTGTGTCCTGTATGAAACCCACGGACCCATACCCAGAGTATGATAGAGTGGCTTCCCGGGTACAATCCCAGCCCCCAAAACTCCCCCCCGCCCGCCTAATGCAGACAGGGCCCGTGCGCTAAGCATAAACAATACCTTTAACAGATAACCCTAACCCTGAACATAACACCCAACCCTGTTCCTATTTCTCCCCTTAACACATAAACTTCACCGTGCGCCTAACTTTAACCTCTTATCCTAACGTTAATGCATAACCCATTTCCTGAGAACAACCCCTATCCCATAATTCTAACCCTATCTCCTAGTCATCACTGTGACACCTAATCCCTAACCATAATTCCAAACCGCTAACCCTAAGCGTAACCCTACCTACAACCCTAACACTGACAGTAACCCTTACTTCTAACCCCAACGCTATGCCTAACAAAAACCCTAACCCTTACCCTAACCCTTCACCCTAACCCCTAAGACTTACCCTAACCCTTAACCCTAATCCTAATCCTAACCATTAAGCCTAACCCTAGCTCTTAAAGCTAACCCTAAACCTTACCCTCACGACTAGACCTAACCCTGACACTAACCTAACACTTAACCCTCACCAGAACCCCTAAAGCTAACCCTGAACCCTATCCCTAACCCTAGCAGTAAACTTTAACCCTAAACCTAAGCCCAACCCGTAACCCTAATCCTATCCTTTTACCCTAAAACTAACCCCTAAACCTAACCCCTATACCTCACCCTAACTCTAACCCCAATCCTAATTCTAACCATACCCCTTCATAAAACACTAACCGCTAACCTAACACTAACCAAAAACCCTAATCACTAATCCCTAACCCTAACACTTAACCTTTAACCTAACCGTTAACCCTCACCCTAAATCTTAACACTGACCCTAACCTTAACCTTTAACTCTAAGCCTAACCCTTAACCTTACAGGAAGGAAGACCCTTAATGCTAATGGGATCCCTTATCCCTAACCCTAACACTACAGCTAAAAATAACCCTAACCTTGGATCCTTAAACCTAACCCTTAACACTTACTTTAACCCCAAACCCTAACCCTAATCCTAAGCATTAAACCTAACCCTATCTCTCAACCCTAACGCTAGCCCTTACCCTAACGTCTAGATCTAACCCTAAATCGAACCTACCGCCTAATCCTAACCTTAAGCCCTAATGCTAACTCTAACCCTGAACCCTAAACCTACCCGTAACCCTTAACACTAACCCTATCCGTGAACCTTAACCCTGACCCTAACCATTACCCGCACCCAAGCATTTAACCCTGACCCTAACCCTAATCCTTAATGATAACACTAACACTAAACCCTAACCCTAAGCCCAACACTTAACCCTAATCCTATCCCTTAACCCTAACCCTAACGCAAACCCCTAAACGTAACCCTAACCGTGACCAGTAAACCTAACCTTAACATCTAACACAAACCATAGCACATAACTCTAACCCTAAAACTAACCCTAACTCTAACTCTAAACCCTAACTCTTAACCTTAACCCTAAGCGTTAACTCTCACGCTAACCTTTAATCCTAACCCTAATCCTAATCTTCAACCCTAAACCTAACACTTAACACTAACCCTGTACCAAACCCTAACCCCTCATCTTAACCCTAACCGTAAACCTCAATCCTAAACCAAAGTGTAACCGTTAAACCTAAGAGTAACCTTTAACCCTAACCCTAATCCCTAACCCTAAGCCCTCACCCTAACACTAAACTTCATCCTTAACCCTAACCATAATCCTAACCCTAAATCTAATTCTCAGACTTCTTGCTTTCTTAGAGTTTAGAAAGCCTGCAATCCTCCCATGCCATGCGTGAAAGGAGGCTCTACCACTGTGTCCTGCATGAAACCCACGGGCCCATACCCAGAGTATGATAGAGTGGGTTCCCGGGTACAATCCCAGCCCCCTAATCTCCCCCCGCCCGCCTAATGCAGACAGGGCCCGTGCGCTAAGCATAAACAATACCTTTAACAGATAACCCTAACCCTGAACGTAACACCCAACCCTGTTCCTATTTCTCCCCTTAACACGTAAACCTCACCGTGCGCCTAACTTTAACCTCTTATCCTAACGTTAATGCATAACGCATTTCCTGAGAACAACCCCTATCCCATAATTCTAACCCTATCTCCTAGTCATCACTGTGACACCTAATCCCTAACCCTAATTCTAAACCGCTAACCCTAACCGTAACCCTACCTACAACCCTAACACTGACAGTAACCCTTACTTCTAACCCCAACGCTATGCCTAAGAAAAACCCTAACCCTTCACCCTAACCCCTAAGCCTTACCCTAACCCTTAACCCTAATCCTAATCCTAAACATTAAACCTAACCCTAGCTCTTAAAGGTAACCCTAAAACTTACCCTCACGACTAGACCTAACCCTGACACTAACCTAACACCTAACCCTATCCAGAACCCCTAAAACTAACCCTGAACCCTATCCCTTACCCTAGCAGTAAACTTTAACCCTAAACCTAAGCCCAACCCGTAACCCTAATCCTATCCTTTTACCCTAAAACTAACCCGTAAACCTAACCCGTATACCT